>NW_027189217.1:305000-395000 GCF_040958095.1 Procambarus clarkii | reverse complement strand
GTACGCTCTGTCTACTAGGTACGATATATATATATATATATATATATATATATATATATATATATATATATATATATTATTAAATATGACCGAAAAAGTAAGATTAATAATTCTAACACGAATTTTCTCAATCTTTCGTACATTACGCTTCACTGTTGGAGGTAAATCAAAAATCACTTCTCCAAATTTCATTTTTATTTCTAGTCTGACGCGACACGGGCGCGTTTCGTAAAACTTATTACATTTTCAAAGACTTCACAAATACACAACTGATTAGAACTTGCGTTTCCCTGATTTTATATCTACATTTGAGTGAGGTGGGAAGGGTGATGTGGCATTACATTTGAGTGAGGTGGGAAGGGTGATGTGGCATTAACACAAGACAGAACACTAGGGGATATTAATAGGGTATTAAAAGTATCAACACAAGACAGCAACTCTGCTCAAGGCATTTGAGCAGAGTTCCGTGCTGCGTTTCACTTACGAGACGGAAAAGGATGGGAAGCTGCCTTTTCTAGATGTAACAGTCATGGAAAAGGGCGGAGGTTTCCACACTGCAGTCTACACAAAGGAAACAAACATAGGAATGTGCCTAAATGCCAACAGCGACTGCCCTGACAGGTACAAGAGGAGTGTTGTTAATGCATACGTCGACCGTGCTCTCAGCCACAGCTCAGAATGGAAGCAAGTCGACGAAGAACTCTGTAGGGTAAGGCAGGTCCTAGTCAATAACGGCTTCTCCAATGGTTTCATCGAAGACATCATAAGAAGGAAAGTGAAAAGCCATGCAACCTCCGAAGAGACAACTAACACAACACCTATACCCCCTATTAGACTATTTTACAGGAACTTCTTTTCCACAGCTCATAAAACAGAGGAAAGGGTCCTGAAAGATATTGTTAATAGAAACGTTATCCCTACAGACAAAAATCAGAGGATACAACTGACGATTTACTATAAAACCAGAAAAACGGCCAGCCTACTCATGAGAAACTCTCCAGACACAAAACAGAACGCTTTAAAAGAGACTAACGTCGTCTATGCCTTCAAATGCCCACTTGGGGACTGTAAGCTCCAAAAAACCCAGTATATAGGCAAGACAACAACATCTCTTTCTAGGCGTTTAACGATGCATAAACAACAGGGCTCCATTAAGGAACATATAATCTCTTCCCATAACCAAACCATCGCCAGAGAAATCCTAGTAAACAACACAGAAATCATCGATAGATACAGCGATAGCAGGCGGCTTGACGTTTGCGAGGCACTACACATCAAGAAGTCAACACCAGCAATCAACAGCCAAATTATTGCACAACTATATTCTACCCACCTCAAGACTCCGCTCCAATATAGAAGCATCAAGAAATATGGACCAATAGGCTTTCTACAAACACTTCTATTCAATACCCATTGTTTCTGTTCTGTCTTGTGTTGATACTTTTAATACCCTATTAATATCCCCTAGTGTTCTGTCTTGTGTTAATGCCACATCACCCTTCCCACCTCACTCAAATGTAATGCCACATCACCCTTCCCACCTCACTCAAATGTAGATATAAAATCAGGGAAACGCAAGTTCTAATCAGTTGTGTATTTGTGAAGTCTTTGAAAATGTAATAAGTTTTACGAAACGCGCCCGTGTCGCGTCAGACTAGAAATAAAAATGAATTTTGGAGAAGTTATTTTTGATTTACCTCCAACAGTGAAGCGTAATGTACGAAAGATTGAGAAAATTCGTGTTAGAATTATTAATCTTACTTTTTCGGTCATATTTAATAATATATGTCTACAGGAAAGACTGCTACCAAAATATACTAATATATATATATATATATATATATATATATATATATATATATATATATATATATATATATATATATATATATATATATGTCGTTCCTAGTAGCCAGAACGCACTTCTCGGCCTACTATTCAAGGCCCGATTTGCCTAATAAGCCAAGTTTTCCTGAATTAATATATTTTTTCTATTTTTTTTCTTATGAAATGATAAAGCTACCCATTTCATTATGTATGAGGTCAATTTTTTTTATTAGAGTTAAAAATATCGTAGATATATGACCGAACCTAACCAACCCTACCTAACCTAACCTAACCTATCTTTATAGGTTAGGTTAGGATAGGTAGCGGAAAAAGGTAGGTTAGGTTAGGTAGGTTAGGTTGCCGAAAAACAATTAATTCATGAAAACTTGGCTTATTAGGCAAATCAGGCCTTGCATAGTAGGCTGAGAAGTGCGTTCTGGCTACTAGGTACGACATATACATATATATATATATATATATATATATATATATATATATATATATATATATATATATATATATATATATATATATATATATTTATATATATATATTTTTTTTAATATGTTATATTTATAAATATATATGTATATTTAAATATTGATATATACCTGTGGGTCCAGGAGGCCATCTGTGTCCCCTCAGTTGGTCTCCCTTATCACAGTTTGTGTCTATGGATGTGTGTCTGTGTGTGAGTGTGTTTATCCCTGTGAGTGTCCGGGTGAGTGTGAGTGCCCCTGTGAGTGTCCGTGTGCGTGTGTGTCCGGTTATACCTGTGGATCCACGAGGCCATCTGTGTCCCCTCAGATGGTCTCCCTTATCACAGTCTATGGGTGTGTGTGTGTGAGTATGAGTGTCCCTGTGAGTGTTCGGGTGAGGGTGTGTGTGTGAGTGTCCGGGTTTATGTGAGGTTTGGTTCCAGGAAACATCCTCCCCCCCCCCCTCCCCATATCTCCTCCCTATTCCCACCGTGGGTTCGAATCCCAGGTGATTAGACCTGCCCTAGGTCAATGGATCCAAGGTATCCATCCGTGGGCCCAACGTATTTCACCCCTTCCCCACTTTCCAAGGGCCAGGTCAATTCCAGCTATCCAGGGAACCTGTCGAAACAGAGGCAGCTACAGGAGGGGACACACAAATATTTGTGCCCTGCAGTTACACACCCGTTCCGACAGGCTCGATCGCAATCTATGCAGATGAGAACACGTTCTCTTCCGACTAGACTACGCTGGAGTCGCTGTATGTGTCAAATTTGGATCCTTTATTTATAGTTAGTATTTTTGGTGTATTAATTGATTTGTTTTAATTTTTTAATGATTTAGGTAGAGTGATTTAAGGGGTTGGGAGGGGGCGGGTTGCGTGTGTAGTGGATTGTACGAGAACGTGGTTGGTTAGTATTTATCTAGTTGTGTTCACCTAGTTGTGCTTGCGAGGGTTGAGCTCTACTCTTTCGGCCCGCCTCTCAACTGTCAATCAATCAATTATTAATAACTAATAAAAAAAATCCACACACACAGACACACACACCCAGGAAGCAGCCCGTAACAGCTGACTAACGCCCAGGTACATATTTACTGCTAGGTAATAGAGGGCATCAGAATAATAGAAACTCTGCTGATTTCCGTTTGTGCCATCACCGGGGGATCGAATGAGCTAGGATTACGAGTCGAGAGCGACGTCCACTCAGCTATAAAGCCCCCTAGTTTGTGTATTGGTGCAAAAGATAATTTGGGAGAGGTTAAGGGAAAGGAATGATGTTTGGTGGCCTTGAAAGCTTTGGAAGGGAGGGGGTTGCCAGTTATGAAATAAAATTGTTATTTTTTTAAGATATGATATATATGCAAAAGACGTTGCGAGATATAGTAAGAAAAGTGTTTCTGACTGAGGTTAGGTACTGTGTGATTGACTTGTATGTGGGGAAAAAGAATACTTATTAGAAAATTAGATAATCTTTAGAAATATTTCTTTGCAAATTAATGTGTAAAAAGCCTATGGTTATCGTACCTTAAACAAACACACGTGAGCACAGTTAGTCCACGGGATTCAGAGTGAGAGTGAACAGCGTAATAGTAACAAAAAATGTGACACTGAGGGGAAACTATGTCATTCAAACGTTAACCATATAAATTACTGTAACACT
This sequence comes from Procambarus clarkii, assembly GCF_040958095.1. NCBI lineage: Eukaryota > Metazoa > Arthropoda > Malacostraca > Decapoda > Cambaridae > Procambarus > Procambarus clarkii. Next base: position 391,033 of record NW_027189217.1, on the reverse strand, counting down.
AACCGAGCGTCCACATACATATTCCAATCAATTTATGATAACCATTTTAGGGTTGGTTAGAATCGGTTATATATCTACGTTAGTTTTTGACTCAAATGAAAAGAACTTAACTCATACATAATGAAATGGATAGTTTTATCATTTCATAAGAAAAATACTCGAAAAACTAATAAATTCAGGAAAACTTTGCTTATTAGGCAAATCGTGCCTTGCATACTAGGCCAGGAAGTACGCTCTGTCTACTAGGTACGATATATATATATATATATATATATATATATATATATATATATATATATATATATATATATATATATATATATATATATATATGTCGTTCCTAGTAGCCAGAACGCACTTCTCGGCCTACTATTCAAGGCCCGATTTGCCTAATAAGCCAAGTTTTCCTGAATTAATATATTTTTTCTAATTTTTTTCTTATGAAATGATAAAGCTACCCATTTCATTATGTATGAGGTCAATTTTTTTTTATTAGAGTTAAAAATATCGTAGATATATGACCGAACCTAACCAACCCTACCTAACCTAACCTAACCTATCTTTATAGGTTAGGTTAGGATAGGTAGCGGAAAAAGGTTGGTTAGGTTAGGTAGGTTAGGTTGCCGAAAAACAATTAATTCATGAAAACTTGGCTTATTAGGCAAATCAGGCCTTGCATAGTAGGCTGAGAAGTGCGTTCTGGCTACTAGGTACGACATATACATATATATATATATATATATATATATATATATATATATATATATATATATATATATATATATATATATATATATATATATATATATATTTATATATATATATTTTTTTTAATATGTTATATTTATAAATATATATGTATATTTAAATATTGATATATACCTGTGGGTCCAGGAGGCCATCTGTGTCCCCTCAGTTGGTCTCCCTTATCACAGTTTGTGTCTATGGATGTGTGTCTGTGTGTGAGTGTGTTTATCCCTGTGAGTGTCCGGGTGAGTGTGAGTGCCCCTGTGAGTGTCCGTGTGCGTGTGTGTCCGGTTATACCTGTGGATCCACGAGGCCATCTGTGTCCCCTCAGATGGTCTCCCTTATCACAGTCTATGGGTGTGTGTGTGTGAGTATGAGTGTCCCTGTGAGTGTTCGGGTGAGGGTGTGTGTGTGAGTGTCCGGGTTTATGTGAGGTTTGGTTCCAGGAAACATCCTCCCCCCCCCCTCCCCATATCTCCTCCCTATTCCCACCGTGGGTTCGAATCCCAGGTGATTAGACCTGCCCTAGGTCAATGGATCCAAGGTATCCATCCGAGGGCCCAACGTATTTCACCCCTTCCCCACTTTCCAAGGGCCAGGTCAATTCCAGCTATCCAGGGAACCTGTCGAAACAGAGGCAGCTACAGGAGGGGACACACAAATATTTGTGCCCTGCAGTTACACACCCGTTCCGACAGGCTCGATCGCAATCTATGCAGATGAGTACACGTTCTCTTCCGACTAGACTACGCTGGAGTCGCTGTATGTGTCAAATTTGGTTCCTTTATTTATAGTTAGTATTTTTGGTGTATTAATTGATTTGTTTTAATTTTTTAATGATTTAGGTAGAGTGATTTAAGGGGTTGGGAGGGGGCGGGATGCGTGTGTAGTGGATTGTACGAGAACGTGGTTGGTTAGTATTTATCTAGTTGTGTTCACCTAGTTGTGCTTGCGAGGGTTGAGCTCTACTCTTTCGGCCCGCCTCTCAACTGTCAATCAATCAATTATTAATAACTAATAAAAAAAATCCACACACACAGACACACACACCCAGGAAGCAGCCCGTAACAGCTGACTAACGCCCAGGTACATATTTACTGCTAGGTAATAGAGGGCATCAGAATAATAGAAACTCTGCTGATTTCCGTTTGTGCCATCACCGGGGGATCGAATGAGCTAGGATTACGAGTCGAGAGCGACGTCCACTCAGCTATAAAGCCCCCTAGTTTGTGTATTGGTGCAAAAGATAATTTGGGAGAGGTTAAGGGAAAGGAATGATGTTTGGTGGCCTTGAAAGCTTTGGAAGGGAGGGGGTTGCCAGTTATGAAATAAAATTGTTATTTTTTTAAGATATGATATATATGCAAAAGACGTTGCGAGATATAGTAAGAAAAGTGTTTCTGACTGAGGTTAGGTACTGTGTGATTGACTTGTATGTGGGGAAAAAGAATACTTATTAGAAAATTAGATAATCTTTAGAAATATTTCTTTGCAAATTAATGTGTAAAAAGCCTATGGTTATCGTACCTTAAACAAACACACGTGAGCACAGTTAGTCCACGGGATTCAGAGTGAGAGTGAACAGCGTAATAGTAACAAAAAATGTGACACTGAGGGGAAACTATGTCATTCAAACGTTAACCATATAAATTACTGTAACACTAACCGAGCGTCCACATACATATTCCAATCAATTTATGATAACCATTTTAGGGTTGGTTAGAATCGGTTATATATCTACGTTAGTTTTTGACTCAAATGAAAAGAACTTAACTCATACATAATGAAATGGATAGTTTTATCATTTCATAAGAAAAATACTCGAAAAACTAATAAATTCAGGAAAACTTTGCTTATTAGGCAAATCGTGCCTTGCATACTAGGCCAGGAAGTACGCTCTGTCTACTAGGTACGATATATATATATATATATATATATATATATATATATATATATATATATATATATATATATATGTCGTACCTAATAGCCAGAACACACTTCTCAGCCTACTATTCGAGGCCCGATTTGCCTAATAAGCCAAGTTTTCATGAATTAATGTTTTTTCGTCTACCTAACCTACCTAACCTAACCTAACCTAGCTTTTTTTGGCTACCTAACCTAACCTTACCTATAAATATAGGTTAGGTTAGGTTAGGTAGGGTTTGTTAGGTTCGGTCATATATCTACGTTAATTTTAACTCCAATAAAAAAAAATTGACCTCATACATAGAGAAAAGGGTTGCTTTATCATTTCATAAGAAAAAAATTATAGTAAATATATTAATTCAGGAAAACTTGGCTTATTAGGCAAATCGGGCCTTGAATAGTAGGCTGAGAAGTGAGTTCTGGCTACTAGGTACGACATATATATATATATATATATATATATATATATATATATATATATATATATATATATATATATATATATATGTCGTTCCTAGTAGCCAGAACGCACTTCTCGGCCTACTATTCAAGGCCCGATTTGCCTAATAAGCCAAGTTTTCCTGAATTAATATATTTTTTCTAATTTTTTTCTTATGAAATGATAAAGCTACCCATTTCATTATGTATGAGGTCAATTTTTTTTATTAGAGTTAAAAATATCGTAGATATATGACCGAACCTAACCAACCCTACCTAACCTAACCTAACCTATCTCTATAGGTTAGGTTAGGATAGGTAGCGGAAAAAGGTAGGTTAGGTTAGGTAGGTTAGGTTGCCGAAAAACAATTAATTCATGAAAACTTGGCTTATTAGGCAAATCAGGCCTTGCATAGTAGGCTGAGAAGTGCGTTCTGGCTACTAGGTACGACATATACATATATATATATATATATATATATATATATATATATATATATATATATATATATATATATATATATATATATTTATTTATATATATATTTTTTTTTTAATATGTTATATTTATAAATATATATGTATATTTAAATATTGATATATACCTGTGGGTCCAGGAGGCCATCTGTGTCCCCTCAGTTGGTCTCCCTTATCACAGTTTGTGTCTATGGATGTGTGTCTGTGTGTGAGTGTGTTTATCCCTGTGAGTGTCCGGGTGAGTGTGAGTGCCCCTGTGAGTGTCCGTGTGCGTGTGTGTCCGGTTATACCTGTGGATCCACGAGGCCATCTGTGTCCCCTCAGATGGTCTCCCTTATCACAGTCTATGGGTGTGTGTACTCACCTATATGTGCTTGCAGGATCGAGCATTGACTCTTGGATCCCGCCTTTCGAGCATCGGTTGTTTACAGCAATGACTCCTGTCCCATTTCCCTATCATACCTGGTTTTAAAATTATGAATAGTATTTGCTTCCACAACCTGTTCCTGAAGTGCATTCCATTTCCCCACTACTCTCACGCTAAAAGAAAACTTCCTTACATCTCTGTGACTCATCTGAGTTTCAAGCTTCCATCCATGTCCTCTCGTTCTGTTACTATTCCGTGTGAACATTTCGTCTATGTCCACTCTGTCAATTCCTCTGAGTATCTTATACGTTCCTATCATGTCCCCCCTCTCCCTTCTTCTTTCTAGTGTCGTAAGGCACAGTTCCCTCAGGCGCTCTTCATACCCCATCCCTCGTAGCTCTGGGACGAGTCTCGTTGCAAACCTCTGAACCTTTTCCAGTTTCATTATATGCTTCTTCAGATGGGGACTCCATGATGAGGCGGCATACTCTAAGACTGGCCTTACGTAGGCAGTGTAAAGCGCCCTAAATGCCTCCTTACTTAGGTTTCTGAATGATGTTCTAACTTTTGCCAGTGTAGAGTACGCTGCTGTCGTTATCCTATTAATATGTGCCTCAGGAGATAGATTAGGTGTTACGTCCACCCCCAGGTCTCTTTCACGCGTCGTTACAGGTAGGCTGTTCCCCTTCATTGTGTACTGTCCCTTTGGTCTCCTATCTCCTAGTCCCATTTCCATAACTTTACATTTGCTCGTGTTGAATTCTAGTAGCCATTTCTCTGACCATCTCTGCAATCTGTTCAGGTCCTCTTGGAGGATCCTGCAATCCTCATCTGTCACAACTCTTCTCATCAACTTTGCATCATCCGCAAACATCGACATGTAGGACTCTACGCCTGTAAACATGTCGTTAACATATACAAGAAATAGAATTGGTCCCAGCACCGATCCTTGTGGTACTCCACTTGTTACTGTTCGCCAGTCCGACTTCTCGCCCCTTACCGTAACTCTTTGGCTCCTTCCTGTTAGGTAGTTCCTTATCCATTCCAGGACCTTTCCCCCCACCCCCGCCTGCCTCTCGAGCTTGAACAGCAGTCTCATGTGCGGTACTGTATCAAAGGCTTTTTGGCAGTCCAGAAATATGCAGTCTGCCCAACCATCTCTGTCCTGTCTTATCCTCGTTATTTTATCATAGAATTCCAGAAGGTTTGTTAGGCACGATTTCCCTGTCCAGAACCCATGTTGATGTTTGTTCACAAACCTAATGTTCTCCAGGTGTGCAACCAGTCGTAGCCTAATTATTCTTTCCAGTATTTTACAGGGGATGCTTGTCAGTGATACAGGTCTGTAGTTAAGTGCCTCCTCCCTATCTCCTTTCTTGAAGATCGGCACGACATTTGCCTTCTTCCAGCAACTGGGCAATTCTCCTGACATAAGTGACTCATTAAAGATCATTGCCAGAGGCACGCTGAGGGCCTGTGCTGCTTCTTTTAGTATCCACGGTGATACTTTGTCTGGTCCAACTGCTTTAGTTGAGTGTGTGTGTGAGTATGAGTGTCCCTGTGAGTGTTCGGGTGAGGGTGTGTGTGTGAGTGTCCGGGTTTATGTGAGGTTTGGTTCCAGGAAACATCCTCCCCCCCCCTCCCCATATCTCCTCCCTATTCCCACCGTGGGTTCGAATCCCAGGTGATTAGACCTGCCCTAGGTCAATGGATCCAAGGTATCCATCCGAGGGCCCAACGTATTTCACCCCTTCCCCACTTTCCAAGGGCCAGGTCAATTCCAGCTATCCAGGGAACCTGTCGAAACAGAGGCAGCTACAGGAGGGGACACACAAATATTTGTGCCCTGCAGTTACACACCCGTTCCGACAGGCTCGATCGCAATCTATGCAGATGAGTACACGTTCTCTTCCGACTAGACTACGCTGGAGTCGCTGTATGTCAAATTTGGTTCCTTTATTAATAGTTAGTATTTTTGGTGTATTAATTGATTTGTTTTAATTTTTTAATGATTTAGGTAGAGTGATTTAAGGGGTTGGGAGGGGGCGGGATGCGTGTGTAGTGGATTGTACGAGAACGTGGTTGGTTAGTATTTATCTAGTTGTGTTCACCTAGTTGTGCTTGCGAGGGTTGAGCTCTACTCTTTCGGCCCGCCTCTCAACTGTCAATCAATCAATTATTAATAACTAATAAAAAAAATCCACACACACACAGACACACACACCCAGGAAGCAGCCCGTAACAGCTGACTAACGCCCAGGTACATATTTACTGCTAGGTAATAGAGGGCATCAGAATAATAGAAACTCTGCTGATTTCCGTTTGTGCCATCACCGGGGGATCGAATGAGCTAGGATTACGAGTCGAGAGCGACGTCCACTCAGCTATAAAGCCCCCTAGTTTGTGTATTGGTGCAAAAGATAATTTGGGAGAGGTTAAGGGAAAGGAATGATGTTTGGTGGCCTTGAAAGCTTTGGAAGGGAGGGGGTTGCCAGTTATGAAATAAAATTGTTATTTTTTTAAGATATGATATATATGCAAAAGACGTTGCGAGATATAGTAAGAAAAGTGTTTCTGACTGAGGTTAGGTACTGTGTGATTGACTTGTATGTGGGGAAAAAGAATACTTATTAGAAAATTAGATAATCTTTAGAAATATTTCTTTGCAAATTAATGTGTAAAAAGCCTATGGTTATCGTACCTTAAACAAACACACGTGAGCACAGTTAGTCCACGGGATTCAGAGTGAGAGTAAACAGCGTAATAGTAACAAAAAATGTGACAATGAGGGGAAACTATGTCATTCAAACGTTAACCATATAAATTACTGTAACACTAACCGAGCGTCCACATACATATTCCAATCAATTTATGATAACCATTTTAGGGTTGGTTAGAATCGGTTATATATCTACGTTAGTTTTTGACTCAAATGAAAAGAACTTAACTCATACATAATGAAATGGATAGTTTTATCATTTCATAAGAAAAATACTCGAAAAACTAATAAATTCAGGAAAACTTTGCTTATTAGGCAAATCGTGCCTTGCATACTAGGCCAGGAAGTACGCTCTGTCTACTAGGTACGATATATATATATATATATATATATATATATATATATATATATATATATATATATATATTATTAAATATGACCGAAAAAGTAAGATTAATAATTCTAACACGAATTTTCTCAATCTTTCGTACATTACGCTTCACTGTTGGAGGTAAATCAAAAATCACTTCTCCAAAATTCATTTTTATTTCTAGTCTGACGCGACACGGGCGCGTTTCGTAAAACTTATTACATTTTCAAAGACTTCACAAATACACAACTGATTAGAACTTGCGTTTCCCTGATTTTATATCTACATTTGAGTGAGGTGGGAAGGGTGATGTGGCATTACATTTGAGTGAGGTGGGAAGGGTGATGTGGCATTAACACAAGACAGAACACTAGGGGATATTAATAGGGTATTAAAAGTATCAACACAAGACAGCAACTCTGCTCAAGGCATTTGAGCAGAGTTCCGTGCTGCGTTTCACTTACGAGACGGAAAAGGATGGGAAGCTGCCTTTTCTAGATGTAACAGTCATGGAAAAGGGCGGAGGTTTCCACACTGCAGTCTACACAAAGGAAACAAACATAGGAATGTGCCTAAATGCCAACAGCGACTGCCCTGACAGGTACAAGAGGAGTGTTGTTAATGCATACGTCGACCGTGCTCTCAGCCACAGCTCAGAATGGAAGCAAGTCGACGAAGAACTCTGTAGGGTAAGGCAGGTCCTAGTCAATAACGGCTTCTCCAATGGTTTCATCGAAGACATCATAAGAAGGAAAGTGAAAAGCCATGCAACCTCCGAAGAGACAACTAACACAACACCTATACCCCCTATTAGACTATTTTACAGGAACTTCTTTTCCACAGCTCATAAAACAGAGGAAAGGGTCCTGAAAGATATTGTTAATAGAAACGTTATCCCTACAGACAAAAATCAGAGGATACAACTGACGATTTACTATAAAACCAGAAAAACGGCCAGCCTACTCATGAGAAACTCTCCAGACACAAAACAGAACGCTTTAAAAGAGACTAACGTCGTCTATGCCTTCAAATGCCCACTTGGGGACTGTAAGCTCCAAAAAACCCAGTATATAGGCAAGACAACAACATCTCTTTCTAGGCGTTTAACGATGCATAAACAACAGGGCTCCATTAAGGAACATATAATCTCTTCCCATAACCAAACCATCGCCAGAGAAATCCTAGTAAACAACACAGAAATCATCGATAGATACAGCGATAGCAGGCGGCTTGACGTTTGCGAGGCACTACACATCAAGAAGTCAACACCAGCAATCAACAGCCAAATTATTGCACAACTATATTCTACCCACCTCAAGACTCCGCTCCAATATAGAAGCATCAAGAAATATGGACCAATAGGCTTTCTACAAACACTTCTATTCAATACCCATTGTTTCTGTTCTGTCTTGTGTTGATACTTTTAATACCCTATTAATATCCCCTAGTGTTCTGTCTTGTGTTAATGCCACATCACCCTTCCCACCTCACTCAAATGTAATGCCACATCACCCTTCCCACCTCACTCAAATGTAGATATAAAATCAGGGAAACGCAAGTTCTAATCAGTTGTGTATTTGTGAAGTCTTTGAAAATGTAATAAGTTTTACGAAACGCGCCCGTGTCGCGTCAGACTAGAAATAAAAATGAATTTTGGAGAAGTTATTTTTGATTTACCTCCAACAGTGAAGCGTAATGTACGAAAGATTGAGAAAATTCGTGTTAGAATTATTAATCTTACTTTTTCGGTCATATTTAATAATATATGTCTACAGGAAAGACTGCTACCAAAATATACTAATATATATATATATATATATATATATATATATATATATATATATATATATATATATATATATATATATATATATATATATATATGTCGTTCCTAGTAGCCAGAACGCACTTCTCGGCCTACTATTCAAGGCCCGATTTGCCTAATAAGCCAAGTTTTCCTGAATTAATATATTTTTTCTATTTTTTTTCTTATGAAATGATAAAGCTACCCATTTCATTATGTATGAGGTCAATTTTTTTTATTAGAGTTAAAAATATCGTAGATATATGACCGAACCTAACCAACCCTACCTAACCTAACCTAACCTATCTTTATAGGTTAGGTTAGGATAGGTAGCGGAAAAAGGTAGGTTAGGTTAGGTAGGTTAGGTTGCCGAAAAACAATTAATTCATGAAAACTTGGCTTATTAGGCAAATCAGGCCTTGCATAGTAGGCTGAGAAGTGCGTTCTGGCTACTAGGTACGACATATACATATATATATATATATATATATATATATATATATATATATATATATATATATATATATATATATATATATATATATATATATATATTTATATATATATATTTTTTTTAATATGTTATATTTATAAATATATATGTATATTTAAATATTGATATATACCTGTGGGTCCAGGAGGCCATCTGTGTCCCCTCAGTTGGTCTCCCTTATCACAGTTTGTGTCTATGGATGTGTGTCTGTGTGTGAGTGTGTTTATCCCTGTGAGTGTCCGGGTGAGTGTGAGTGCCCCTGTGAGTGTCCGTGTGCGTGTGTGTCCGGTTATACCTGTGGATCCACGAGGCCATCTGTGTCCCCTCAGATGGTCTCCCTTATCACAGTCTATGGGTGTGTGTGTGTGAGTATGAGTGTCCCTGTGAGTGTTCGGGTGAGGGTGTGTGTGTGAGTGTCCGGGTTTATGTGAGGTTTGGTTCCAGGAAACATCCTCCCCCCCCCCCCTCCCCATATCTCCTCCCTATTCCCACCGTGGGTTCGAATCCCAGGTGATTAGACCTGCCCTAGGTCAATGGATCCAAGGTATCCATCCGTGGGCCCAACGTATTTCACCCCTTCCCCACTTTCCAAGGGCCAGGTCAATTCCAGCTATCCAGGGAACCTGTCGAAACAGAGGCAGCTACAGGAGGGGACACACAAATATTTGTGCCCTGCAGTTACACACCCGTTCCGACAGGCTCGATCGCAATCTATGCAGATGAGAACACGTTCTCTTCCGACTAGACTACGCTGGAGTCGCTGTATGTGTCAAATTTGGATCCTTTATTTATAGTTAGTATTTTTGGTGTATTAATTGATTTGTTTTAATTTTTTAATGATTTAGGTAGAGTGATTTAAGGGGTTGGGAGGGGGCGGGTTGCGTGTGTAGTGGATTGTACGAGAACGTGGTTGGTTAGTATTTATCTAGTTGTGTTCACCTAGTTGTGCTTGCGAGGGTTGAGCTCTACTCTTTCGGCCCGCCTCTCAACTGTCAATCAATCAATTATTAATAACTAATAAAAAAAATCCACACACACAGACACACACACCCAGGAAGCAGCCCGTAACAGCTGACTAACGCCCAGGTACATATTTACTGCTAGGTAATAGAGGGCATCAGAATAATAGAAACTCTGCTGATTTCCGTTTGTGCCATCACCGGGGGATCGAATGAGCTAGGATTACGAGTCGAGAGCGACGTCCACTCAGCTATAAAGCCCCCTAGTTTGTGTATTGGTGCAAAAGATAATTTGGGAGAGGTTAAGGGAAAGGAATGATGTTTGGTGGCCTTGAAAGCTTTGGAAGGGAGGGGGTTGCCAGTTATGAAATAAAATTGTTATTTTTTTAAGATATGATATATATGCAAAAGACGTTGCGAGATATAGTAAGAAAAGTGTTTCTGACTGAGGTTAGGTACTGTGTGATTGACTTGTATGTGGGGAAAAAGAATACTTATTAGAAAATTAGATAATCTTTAGAAATATTTCTTTGCAAATTAATGTGTAAAAAGCCTATGGTTATCGTACCTTAAACAAACACACGTGAGCACAGTTAGTCCACGGGATTCAGAGTGAGAGTGAACAGCGTAATAGTAACAAAAAATGTGACACTGAGGGGAAACTATGTCATTCAAACGTTAACCATATAAATTACTGTAACACTAACCGAGCGTCCACATACATATTCCAATCAATTTATGATAACCATTTTAGGGTTGGTTAGAATCGGTTATATATCTACGTTAGTTTTTGACTCAAATGAAAAGAACTTAACTCATACATAATGAAATGGATAGTTTTATCATTTCATAAGAAAAATACTCGAAAAACTAATAAATTCAGGAAAACTTTGCTTATTAGGCAAATCGTGCCTTGCATACTAGGCCAGGAAGTACGCTCTGTCTACTAGGTACGATATATATATATATATATATATATATATATATATATATATATATATATATATATATATATATATATATATATATATATATATATATATATGTCGTTCCTAGTAGCCAGAACGCACTTCTCGGCCTACTATTCAAGGCCCGATTTGCCTAATAAGCCAAGTTTTCCTGAATTAATATATTTTTTCTAATTTTTTTCTTATGAAATGATAAAGCTACCCATTTCATTATGTATGAGGTCAATTTTTTTTTATTAGAGTTAAAAATATCGTAGATATATGACCGAACCTAACCAACCCTACCTAACCTAACCTAACCTATCTTTATAGGTTAGGTTAGGATAGGTAGCGGAAAAAGGTTGGTTAGGTTAGGTAGGTTAGGTTGCCGAAAAACAATTAATTCATGAAAACTTGGCTTATTAGGCAAATCAGGCCTTGCATAGTAGGCTGAGAAGTGCGTTCTGGCTACTAGGTACGACATATACATATATATATATATATATATATATATATATATATATATATATATATATATATATATATATATATATATATATATATATATATATATTTATATATATATATTTTTTTTAATATGTTATATTTATAAATATATATGTATATTTAAATATTGATATATACCTGTGGGTCCAGGAGGCCATCTGTGTCCCCTCAGTTGGTCTCCCTTATCACAGTTTGTGTCTATGGATGTGTGTCTGTGTGTGAGTGTGTTTATCCCTGTGAGTGTCCGGGTGAGTGTGAGTGCCCCTGTGAGTGTCCGTGTGCGTGTGTGTCCGGTTATACCTGTGGATCCACGAGGCCATCTGTGTCCCCTCAGATGGTCTCCCTTATCACAGTCTATGGGTGTGTGTGTGTGAGTATGAGTGTCCCTGTGAGTGTTCGGGTGAGGGTGTGTGTGTGAGTGTCCGGGTTTATGTGAGGTTTGGTTCCAGGAAACATCCTCCCCCCCCCCCTCCCCATATCTCCTCCCTATTCCCACCGTGGGTTCGAATCCCAGGTGATTAGACCTGCCCTAGGTCAATGGATCCAAGGTATCCATCCGAGGGCCCAACGTATTTCACCCCTTCCCCACTTTCCAAGGGCCAGGTCAATTCCAGCTATCCAGGGAACCTGTCGAAACAGAGGCAGCTACAGGAGGGGACACACAAATATTTGTGCCCTGCAGTTACACACCCGTTCCGACAGGCTCGATCGCAATCTATGCAGATGAGTACACGTTCTCTTCCGACTAGACTACGCTGGAGTCGCTGTATGTGTCAAATTTGGTTCCTTTATTTATAGTTAGTATTTTTGGTGTATTAATTGATTTGTTTTAATTTTTTAATGATTTAGGTAGAGTGATTTAAGGGGTTGGGAGGGGGCGGGATGCGTGTGTAGTGGATTGTACGAGAACGTGGTTGGTTAGTATTTATCTAGTTGTGTTCACCTAGTTGTGCTTGCGAGGGTTGAGCTCTACTCTTTCGGCCCGCCTCTCAACTGTCAATCAATCAATTATTAATAACTAATAAAAAAAATCCACACACACAGACACACACACCCAGGAAGCAGCCCGTAACAGCTGACTAACGCCCAGGTACATATTTACTGCTAGGTAATAGAGGGCATCAGAATAATAGAAACTCTGCTGATTTCCGTTTGTGCCATCACCGGGGGATCGAATGAGCTAGGATTACGAGTCGAGAGCGACGTCCACTCAGCTATAAAGCCCCCTAGTTTGTGTATTGGTGCAAAAGATAATTTGGGAGAGGTTAAGGGAAAGGAATGATGTTTGGTGGCCTTGAAAGCTTTGGAAGGGAGGGGGTTGCCAGTTATGAAATAAAATTGTTATTTTTTTAAGATATGATATATATGCAAAAGACGTTGCGAGATATAGTAAGAAAAGTGTTTCTGACTGAGGTTAGGTACTGTGTGATTGACTTGTATGTGGGGAAAAAGAATACTTATTAGAAAATTAGATAATCTTTAGAAATATTTCTTTGCAAATTAATGTGTAAAAAGCCTATGGTTATCGTACCTTAAACAAACACACGTGAGCACAGTTAGTCCACGGGATTCAGAGTGAGAGTGAACAGCGTAATAGTAACAAAAAATGTGACACTGAGGGGAAACTATGTCATTCAAACGTTAACCATATAAATTACTGTAACACTAACCGAGCGTCCACATACATATTCCAATCAATTTATGATAACCATTTTAGGGTTGGTTAGAATCGGTTATATATCTACGTTAGTTTTTGACTCAAATGAAAAGAACTTAACTCATACATAATGAAATGGATAGTTTTATCATTTCATAAGAAAAATACTCGAAAAACTAATAAATTCAGGAAAACTTTGCTTATTAGGCAAATCGTGCCTTGCATACTAGGCCAGGAAGTACGCTCTGTCTACTAGGTACGATATATATATATATATATATATATATATATATATATATATATATATATATATATATATATGTCGTACCTAATAGCCAGAACACACTTCTCAGCCTACTATTCGAGGCCCGATTTGCCTAATAAGCCAAGTTTTCATGAATTAATGTTTTTTCGTCTACCTAACCTACCTAACCTAACCTAACCTAGCTTTTTTTGGCTACCTAACCTAACCTTACCTATAAATATAGGTTAGGTTAGGTTAGGTAGGGTTGGTTAGGTTCGGTCATATATCTACGTTAATTTTAACTCCAATAAAAAAAAATTGACCTCATACATAGAGAAAAGGGTTGCTTTATCATTTCATAAGAAAAAAATTATAGTAAATATATTAATTCAGGAAAACTTGGCTTATTAGGCAAATCGGGCCTTGAATAGTAGGCTGAGAAGTGAGTTCTGGCTACTAGGTACGACATATATATATATATATATATATATATATATATATATATATATATATATATATATATGTCGTTCCTAGTAGCCAGAACGCACTTCTCGGCCTACTATTCAAGGCCCGATTTGCCTAATAAGCCAAGTTTTCCTGAATTAATATATTTTTTCTAATTTTTTTCTTATGAAATGATAAAGCTACCCATTTCATTATGTATGAGGTCAATTTTTTTTATTAGAGTTAAAAATATCGTAGATATATGACCGAACCTAACCAACCCTACCTAACCTAACCTAACCTATCTCTATAGGTTAGGTTAGGATAGGTAGCGGAAAAAGGTAGGTTAGGTTAGGTAGGTTAGGTTGCCGAAAAACAATTAATTCATGAAAACTTGGCTTATTAGGCAAATCAGGCCTTGCATAGTAGGCTGAGAAGTGCGTTCTGGCTACTAGGTACGACATATACATATATATATATATATATATATATATATATATATATATATATATATATATATATATATATATATATATATTTATTTATATATATATTTTTTTTTTAATATGTTATATTTATAAATATATATGTATATTTAAATATTGATATATACCTGTGGGTCCAGGAGGCCATCTGTGTCCCCTCAGTTGGTCTCCCTTATCACAGTTTGTGTCTATGGATGTGTGTCTGTGTGTGAGTGTGTTTATCCCTGTGAGTGTCCGGGTGAGTGTGAGTGCCCCTGTGAGTGTCCGTGTGCGTGTGTGTCCGGTTATACCTGTGGATCCACGAGGCCATCTGTGTCCCCTCAGATGGTCTCCCTTATCACAGTCTATGGGTGTGTGTACTCACCTATATGTGCTTGCAGGATCGAGCATTGACTCTTGGATCCCGCCTTTCGAGCATCGGTTGTTTACAGCAATGACTCCTGTCCCATTTCCCTATCATACCTGGTTTTAAAATTATGAATAGTATTTGCTTCCACAACCTGTTCCTGAAGTGCATTCCATTTCCCCACTACTCTCACGCTAAAAGAAAACTTCCTTACATCTCTGTGACTCATCTGAGTTTCAAGCTTCCATCCATGTCCTCTCGTTCTGTTACTATTCCGTGTGAACATTTCGTCTATGTCCACTCTGTCAATTCCTCTGAGTATCTTATACGTTCCTATCATGTCCCCCCTCTCCCTTCTTCTTTCTAGTGTCGTAAGGCACAGTTCCCTCAGGCGCTCTTCATACCCCATCCCTCGTAGCTCTGGGACGAGTCTCGTTGCAAACCTCTGAACCTTTTCCAGTTTCATTATATGCTTCTTCAGATGGGGACTCCATGATGAGGCGGCATACTCTAAGACTGGCCTTACGTAGGCAGTGTAAAGCGCCCTAAATGCCTCCTTACTTAGGTTTCTGAATGATGTTCTAACTTTTGCCAGTGTAGAGTACGCTGCTGTCGTTATCCTATTAATATGTGCCTCAGGAGATAGATTAGGTGTTACGTCCACCCCCAGGTCTCTTTCACGCGTCGTTACAGGTAGGCTGTTCCCCTTCATTGTGTACTGTCCCTTTGGTCTCCTATCTCCTAGTCCCATTTCCATAACTTTACATTTGCTCGTGTTGAATTCTAGTAGCCATTTCTCTGACCATCTCTGCAATCTGTTCAGGTCCTCTTGGAGGATCCTGCAATCCTCATCTGTCACAACTCTTCTCATCAACTTTGCATCATCCGCAAACATCGACATGTAGGACTCTACGCCTGTAAACATGTCGTTAACATATACAAGAAATAGAATTGGTCCCAGCACCGATCCTTGTGGTACTCCACTTGTTACTGTTCGCCAGTCCGACTTCTCGCCCCTTACCGTAACTCTTTGGCTCCTTCCTGTTAGGTAGTTCCTTATCCATTCCAGGACCTTTCCCCCCACCCCCGCCTGCCTCTCGAGCTTGAACAGCAGTCTCATGTGCGGTACTGTATCAAAGGCTTTTTGGCAGTCCAGAAATATGCAGTCTGCCCAACCATCTCTGTCCTGTCTTATCCTCGTTATTTTATCATAGAATTCCAGAAGGTTTGTTAGGCACGATTTCCCTGTCCAGAACCCATGTTGATGTTTGTTCACAAACCTAATGTTCTCCAGGTGTGCAACCAGTCGTAGCCTAATTATTCTTTCCAGTATTTTACAGGGGATGCTTGTCAGTGATACAGGTCTGTAGTTAAGTGCCTCCTCCCTATCTCCTTTCTTGAAGATCGGCACGACATTTGCCTTCTTCCAGCAACTGGGCAATTCTCCTGACATAAGTGACTCATTAAAGATCATTGCCAGAGGCACGCTGAGGGCCTGTGCTGCTTCTTTTAGTATCCACGGTGATACTTTGTCTGGTCCAACTGCTTTAGTTGAGTGTGTGTGTGAGTATGAGTGTCCCTGTGAGTGTTCGGGTGAGGGTGTGTGTGTGAGTGTCCGGGTTTATGTGAGGTTTGGTTCCAGGAAACATCCTCCCCCCCCCCTCCCCATATCTCCTCCCTATTCCCACCGTGGGTTCGAATCCCAGGTGATTAGACCTGCCCTAGGTCAATGGATCCAAGGTATCCATCCGAGGGCCCAACGTATTTCACCCCTTCCCCACTTTCCAAGGGCCAGGTCAATTCCAGCTATCCAGGGAACCTGTCGAAACAGAGGCAGCTACAGGAGGGGACACACAAATATTTGTGCCCTGCAGTTACACACCCGTTCCGACAGGCTCGATCGCAATCTATGCAGATGAGTACACGTTCTCTTCCGACTAGACTACGCTGGAGTCGCTGTATGTCAAATTTGGTTCCTTTATTAATAGTTAGTATTTTTGGTGTATTAATTGATTTGTTTTAATTTTTTAATGATTTAGGTAGAGTGATTTAAGGGGTTGGGAGGGGGCGGGATGCGTGTGTAGTGGATTGTACGAGAACGTGGTTGGTTAGTATTTATCTAGTTGTGTTCACCTAGTTGTGCTTGCGAGGGTTGAGCTCTACTCTTTCGGCCCGCCTCTCAACTGTCAATCAATCAATTATTAATAACTAATAAAAAAAATCCACACACACACAGACACACACACCCAGGAAGCAGCCCGTAACAGCTGACTAACGCCCAGGTACATATTTACTGCTAGGTAATAGAGGGCATCAGAATAATAGAAACTCTGCTGATTTCCGTTTGTGCCATCACCGGGGGATCGAATGAGCTAGGATTACGAGTCGAGAGCGACGTCCACTCAGCTATAAAGCCCCCTAGTTTGTGTATTGGTGCAAAAGATAATTTGGGAGAGGTTAAGGGAAAGGAATGATGTTTGGTGGCCTTGAAAGCTTTGGAAGGGAGGGGGTTGCCAGTTATGAAATAAAATTGTTATTTTTTTAAGATATGATATATATGCAAAAGACGTTGCGAGATATAGTAAGAAAAGTGTTTCTGACTGAGGTTAGGTACTGTGTGATTGACTTGTATGTGGGGAAAAAGAATACTTATTAGAAAATTAGATAATCTTTAGAAATATTTCTTTGCAAATTAATGTGTAAAAAGCCTATGGTTATCGTACCTTAAACAAACACACGTGAGCACAGTTAGTCCACGGGATTCAGAGTGAGAGTGAACAGCGTAATAGTAACAAAAAATGTGACACTGAGGGGAAACTATGTCATTCAAACGTTAACCATATAAATTACTGTAACACTAACCGAGCGTCCACATACATATTCCAATCAATTTATGATAACCATTTTAGGGTTGGTTAGAATCGGTTATATATCTACGTTAGTTTTTGACTCAAATGAAAAGAACTTAACTCATACATAATGAAATGGATAGTTTTATCATTTCATAAGAAAAATACTCGAAAAACTAATAAATTCAGGAAAACTTTG
Source organism: Procambarus clarkii (assembly GCF_040958095.1). Classification (NCBI taxonomy): domain Eukaryota; kingdom Metazoa; phylum Arthropoda; class Malacostraca; order Decapoda; family Cambaridae; genus Procambarus; species Procambarus clarkii. The sequence continues at coordinate 373,052 of NW_027189217.1, read as the reverse complement.
CTTATTAGGCAAATCGTGCCTTGCATACTAGGCCAGGAAGTACGCTCTGTCTACTAGGTACGATATATATATATATATATATATATATATATATATATATATATATATGTCGTACCTAATAGCCAGAACACACTTCTCAGCCTACTATTCGAGGCCCGATTTGCCTAATAAGCCAAGTTTTCATGAATTAATGTTTTTTCGTCTACCTAACCTACCTAACCTAACCTAACCTAGCTTTTTTTGGCTACCTAACCTAACCTTACCTATAAATATAGGTTAGGTTAGGTTAGGTAGGGTTGGTTAGGTTAGGTTAGGTAGGGTTGGTTAGGTTCGGTCATATATCTACGTTAATTTTAACTCCAATAAAAAAAAATTGACCTCATACATAGAGAAAAGGGTTGCTTTATCATTTCATAAGAAAAAAATTATAGTAAATATATTAATTCAGGAAAACTTGGCTTATTAGGCAAATCGGGCCTTGAATAGTAGGCTGAGAAGTGAGTTCTGGCTACTAGGTACGACATATATATATATATATATATATATATATATATATATATATATATATATATATATATATATATATATATATATATATATATATATATATATATATATATATATATATATATATATATATATATATATATATATGTCGTTCCTAGTAGCCAGAACGCACTTCTCGGCCTACTATTCAAGGCCCGATTTGCCTAATAAGCCAAGTTTTCCTGAATTAATATATTTTTTCTAATTTTTTTCTTATGAAATGATAAAGCTACCCATTTCATTATGTATGAGGTCAATTTTTTTTATTAGAGTTAAAAATATCGTAGATATATGACCGAACCTAACCAACCCTACCTAACCTAACCTAACCTATCTCTATAGGTTAGGTTAGGATAGGTAGCGGAAAAAGGTAGGTTAGGTTAGGTAGGTTAGGTTGCCGAAAAACAATTAATTCATGAAAACTTGGCTTATTAGGCAAATCAGGCCTTGCATAGTAGGCTGAGAAGTGCGTTCTGGCTACTAGGTACGACATATACATATATATATATATATATATATATATATATATATATATATATATATATATATATATATATATATATATATATATATATATATATATTTATTTATATATATATTTTTTTTTAATATGTTATATTTATAAATATATATGTATATTTAAATATTGATATATACCTGTGGGTCCAGGAGGCCATCTGTGTCCCCTCAGTTGGTCTCCCTTATCACAGTTTGTGTCTATGGATGTGTGTCTGTGTGTGAGTGTGTTTATCCCTGTGAGTGTCCGGGTGAGTGTGAGTGCCCCTGTGAGTGTCCGTGTGCGTGTGTGTCCGGTTATACCTGTGGATCCACGAGGCCATCTGTGTCCCCTCAGATGGTCTCCCTTATCACAGTCTATGGGTGTGTGTGTGTGAGTATGAGTGTCCCTGTGAGTGTTCGGGTGAGGGTGTGTGTGTGAGTGTCCGGGTTTATGTGAGGTTTGGTTCCAGGAAACATCCTCCCCCCCCCTCCCCATATCTCCTCCCTATTCCCACCGTGGGTTCGAATCCCAGGTGATTAGACCTGCCCTAGGTCAATGGATCCAAGGTATCCATCCGAGGGCCCAACGTATTTCACCCCTTCCCCACTTTCCAAGGGCCAGGTCAATTCCAGCTATCCAGGGAACCTGTCGAAACAGAGGCAGCTACAGGAGGGGACACACAAATATTTGTGCCCTGCAGTTACACACCCGTTCCGACAGGCTCGATCGCAATCTATGCAGATGAGTACACGTTCTCTTCCGACTAGACTACGCTGGAGTCGCTGTATGTCAAATTTGGTTCCTTTATTAATAGTTAGTATTTTTGGTGTATTAATTGATTTGTTTTAATTTTTTAATGATTTAGGTAGAGTGATTTAAGGGGTTGGGAGGGGGCGGGATGCGTGTGTAGTGGATTGTACGAGAACGTGGTTGGTTAGTATTTATCTAGTTGTGTTCACCTAGTTGTGCTTGCGAGGGTTGAGCTCTACTCTTTCGGCCCGCCTCTCAACTGTCAATCAATCAATTATTAATAACTAATAAAAAAAATCCACACACACACAGACACACACACCCAGGAAGCAGCCCGTAACAGCTGACTAACGCCCAGGTACATATTTACTGCTAGGTAATAGAGGGCATCAGAATAATAGAAACTCTGCTGATTTCCGTTTGTGCCATCACCGGGGGATCGAATGAGCTAGGATTACGAGTCGAGAGCGACGTCCACTCAGCTATAAAGCCCCCTAGTTTGTGTATTGGTGCAAAAGATAATTTGGGAGAGGTTAAGGGAAAGGAATGATGTTTGGTGGCCTTGAAAGCTTTGGAAGGGAGGGGGTTGCCAGTTATGAAATAAAATTGTTATTTTTTTAAGATATGATATATATGCAAAAGACGTTGCGAGATATAGTAAGAAAAGTGTTTCTGACTGAGGTTAGGTACTGTGTGATTGACTTGTATGTGGGGAAAAAGAATACTTATTAGAAAATTAGATAATCTTTAGAAATATTTCTTTGCAAATTAATGTGTAAAAAGCCTATGGTTATCGTACCTTAAACAAACACACGTGAGCACAGTTAGTCCACGGGATTCAGAGTGAGAGTGAACAGCGTAATAGTTACAAAAAATGTGACAATGAGGGGAAACTATGTCATTCAAACGTTAACCATATAAATTACTGTAACACTAACCGAGCGTCCACATACATATTCCAATCAATTTATGATAACCATTTTAGGGTTGGTTAGAATCGGTTATATATCTACGTTAGTTTTTGACTCAAATGAAAAGAACTTAACTCATACATAATGAAATGGATAGTTTTATCATTTCATAAGAAAAATACTCGAAAAACTAATAAATTCAGGAAAACTTTGCTTATTAGGCAAATCGTGCCTTGCATACTAGGCCAGGAAGTACGCTCTGTCTACTAGGAACGATATATATATATATATATATATATATATATATATATATATATATATATATATATATATATATATATATATATATATATATATATATATATATATATGTCGTTCCTAGTAGCCAGAACGCACTTCTCGGCCTACTATTCAAGGCCCGATTTGCCTAATAAGCCAAGTTTTCCTGAATTAATATATTTTTTCTAATTTTTTTCTTATGAAATGATAAAGCTACCCATTTCATTATGTATGAGGTCAATTTTTTTTTATTAGAGTTAAAAATATCGTAGATATATGACCGAACCTAACCAACCCTACCTAACCTAACCTAACCTATCTTTATAGGTTAGGTTAGGATAGGTAGCGGAAAAAGGTAGGTTAGGTTAGGTAGGTTAGGTTGCCGAAAAACAATTAATTCATGAAAACTTGGCTTATTAGGCAAATCAGGCCTTGCATAGTAGGCTGAGAAGTGCGTTCTGGCTACTAGGTACGACATATACATATATATATATATATATATATATATATATATATATATATATATATATATATATATATATATATATATATATATATATATATATATATATATATATGCGAACAAGCCTGAATGGTCCCCAGGACTATATGCGAATGAAAACTCACACCCCAGAAGTGACTCGAACCCATACTCCCAGAAGCAACGCAACTGGTAACTACAGGGCGCCTTAATCCGCTTGACCATCACGGCCGTCAAAAGGAAGTGATAGCCGAGGCTCAAGTGGTAGTGATAGCCGAGGGGAAGTGGCTCAAATAGCCTCGGCTATCACTTCCTTTTGACGGCCGTGATGGTCAAGCGGATTAAGGCGCCCTGTAGTTACCAGTTGCGTTGCTTCTGGGAGTATGGGTTCGAGTCACTTCTGGGGTGTGAGTTTTCATATTCATATATATATATATATATATATATATATATATATATATATATATATATATATATATTTATATATATATATTTTTTTTAATATGTTATATTTATAAATATATATGTATATTTAAATAATGATATATACCTGTGGGTCCAGGAGGCCATCTGTGTCCCCTCAGTTGGTCTCCCTTATCACAGTTTGTGTCTATGGATGTGTGTCTGTGTGTGAGTGTGTTTATCCCTGTGAGTGTCCGGGTGAGTGTGAGTGCCCCTGTGAGTGTCCGTGTGTGTGTGTGTCCGGTTATACCTGTGGATCCACGAGGCCATCTGTGTCCCCTCAGATGGTCTCCCTTATCACAGTCTATGGGTGTGTGTGTGTGAGTATGAGTGTCCCTGTGAGTGTTCGGGTGAGGGTGTGTGTGTGAGTGTCCGGGTTTATGTGAGGTTTGGTTCCAGGAAACATCCTCCCCCCCCCCCTCCCCATATCTCCTCCCTATTCCCACCGTGGGTTCGAATCCCAGGTGATTAGACCTGCCCTAGGTCAATGGATCCAAGGTATCCATCCGTGGGCCCAACGTATTTCACCCCTTCCCCACTTTCCAAGGGCCAGGTCAATTCCATCTATCCAGGGAACCTGTCGAAACAGAGGCAGCTACAGGAGGGGACACACAAATATTTGTGCCCTGCAGTTACACACCCGTTCCGACAGGCTCGATCGCAATCTATGCAGATGAGAACACGTTCTCTTCCGACTAGACTACGCTGGAGTCGCTGTATGTGTCAAATTTGGTTCCTTTATTTATAGTTAGTATTTTTGGTGTATTAATTGATTTGTTTTAATTTTTTAATGATTTAGGTAGAGTGATTTAAGGGGTTGGGAGGGGGCGGGTTGCGTGTGTAGTGGATTGTACGAGAACGTGGTTGGTTAGTATTTATCTAGTTGTGTTCACCTAGTTGTGCTTGCGAGGGTTGAGCTCTACTCTTTCGGCCCGCCTCTCAACTGTCAATCAATCAATTATTAATAACTAATAAAAAAAATCCACACACACAGACACACACACCCAGGAAGCAGCCCGTAACAGCTGACTAACGCCCAGGTACATATTTACTGCTAAGTAATAGAGGGCATCAGAATAATAGAAACTCTGCTGATTTCCGTTTGTGCCATCACCGGGGGATCTAATGAGCTAGGATTACGAGTCGAGAGCGACGTCCACTCAGCTATAAAGCCCCCTAGTTTGTGTATTGGTGCAAAAGATAATTTGGGAGAGGTTAAGGGAAAGGAATGATGTTTGGTGGCCTTGAAAGCTTTGGAAGGGAGGGGGTTGCCAGTTATGAAATAAAATTGTTATTTTTTTAAGATATGATATATATGCAAAAGACGTTGCGAGATATAGTAAGAAAAGTGTTTCTGACTGAGGTTAGGTACTGTGTGATTGCCTTGTATGTGGGGAAAAAGAATACTTATTAGAAAATTAGATAATCTTTAGAAATATTTCTTTGCAAATTAATGTGTAAAAAGCCTATGGTTATCGTACCTTAAACAAACACACGTGAGCACAGTTAGTCCACGGGATTCAGAGTGAGAGTGAACAGCGTAATAGTAACAAAAAATGTGACACTGAGGGGAAACTATGTCATTCAAACGTTAACCATATAAATTACTGTAACACTAACCGAGCGTCCACATACACATTCCAATCAATTTATGATAACCATTTTAGGGTTGGTTAGAATCGGTTATATATCTACGTTAGTTTTTGACTCAAATGAAAAGAACTTAACTCATACATAATGAAATGGATAGTTTTATCATTTCATAAGAAAAATACTCGAAAAACTAATAAATTCAGGAAAACTTTGCTTATTAGGCAAATCGTGCCTTGCATACTAGGCCAGGAAGTACGCTCTGTCTACTAGGTACGATATATATATATATATATATATATATATATATATATATATATATATATATATATATATATATATATATATATATATATATATATATATATATATATATATATATATATATATATATATATATATATATATATATATATGTCGTTCCTAGTAGCCAGAACGCACTTCTCGGCCTACTATTCAAGGCCCGATTTGCCTAATAAGCCAAGTTTTCCTGAATTAATATATTTTTTCTAATTTTTTTCTTATGAAATGATAAAGCTACCCATTTCATTATGTATGAGGTCAATTTTTTTTATTAGAGTTAAAAATATCGTAGATATATGACCGAACCTAACCAACCCTACCTAACCTAACCTAACCTATCTTTATAGGTTAGGTTAGGATAGGTAGCGGAAAAAGGTAGGTTAGGTTAGGTAGGTTAGGTTGCCGAAAAACAATTAATTCATGAAAACTTGGCATATTAGGCAAATCAGGCCTTGCATAGTAGGCTGAGAAGTGCGTTCTGGCTACTAGGTACGACATATACATATATATATATATATATATATATATATATATATATATATATATATATATATATATATATATATATATATATATATATATATATATATATATATATATATATATATATATATATATATATATATATATATATATATATATTTATATATATATTTCTTTGCCCCAAAGAATGAGGTGATTTGGTAAAATGCTATGCCTAAGATTACTGTCCGAGTGCCGGCGGTGGGGTGGTTCAAATAGCCTCGGCTATCACCTCATTATGTCCGGTCGTGATGGTCAAGTGGATTAAGGCGTCTTGTACATACCAGTTGCGTGGCTCCTGGGAGTATGGGTTCGAGTCACTTCTGGGGTGTGAGTTTTCAGTTGCATATTGTTCTGGGGACCATTCAGGCTTGTTCGCATTTGTGTTCCTCACGTGTGCCCCAAAGAATGAGGTGATTTGGTAAAATGCTATGCCTAAGATTACTGTCCGAGTGCCGGCGGTGGGGTGGTTCAAATAGCCTCGGCTATCACCTGATAATGTCCGGTCGTGATGGTCAAGTGGATTAAGGCGTCTTGTACATACCAGTTGCGTGGCTCCTGGGAGTATGGGTTCGAGTCACTTCTGGGGTGTGAGTTTTCAGTTGCATATTGTCCTGGGGACCATTCAGGCTTGTTCGCATTTGTGTTCCTCACGTGTGCCCCAAAGAATGAGGTGATTTGGTAAAATGCTATGCCTAAGATTACTGTCCGAGTGCCGGCGGTGGGGTGGTTCAAATAGCCTCGGCTATCACCTCATTATGTCCGGTCGTGATGGTCAAGTGGATTAAGGCATCTTGTACATACCAGTTGCGTGGCTCCTGGGAGTATGGGTTCGAGTCACTTCTGGGGTGTGAGTTTTCAGTTGCATATTGTCCTGGGGACCATTCAGGCTTGTTCGCATATATATTTATATATATATTTTTTTTTTAATATGTTATATTTATAAATATATATGTATATTTAAATATTGATATATACCTGTGGGTCCAGGAGGCCATCTGTGTCCCCTCAGTTGGTCTCCCTTATCACAGTTTGTGTCTATGGATGTGTGTCTGTGTGTGAGTTTGTTTATCCCTGTGAGTGTCCGGGTGAGTGTGAGTGCCCCTGTGAGTGTCCGTGTGCGTGTGTGTCCGGTTATACCTGTGGATCCACGAGGCCATCTGTGTCCCCTCAGATGGTCTCCCTTATCACAGTCTATGGGTGTGTGTGTGTGAGTATGAGTGTCCCTGTGAGTGTTCGGGTGAGGGTGTGTGTGTGAGTGTCCGGGTTTATGTGAGGTTTGGTTCCAGGAAACATCCTCCCCCCCCCCTCCCCATATCTCCTCCCTATTCCCACCGTGGGTTCGAATCCCAGGTGATTAGACCTGCCATAGGTCAATGGATCCAAGGTATCCATCCGAGGGCCCAACGTATTTCACCCCTTCCCCACTTTCCAAGGGCCAGGTCAATTCCAGCTATCCAGGGAACCTGTCGAAACAGAGGCAGCTACAGGAGGGGACACACAAATATTTGTGCCCTGCAGTTACACACCCGTTCCGACAGGCTCGATCGCAATCTATGCAGATGAGTACACGTTCTCTTCCGACTAGACTACGCTGGAGTCGCTGTATGTGTCAAATTTGGTTCCTTTATTTATAGTTAGTATTTTTGGTGTATTAATTGATTTGTTTTAATTTTTTAATGATTTAGGTAGAGTGATTTAAGGGGTTGGGAGGGGGCGGGATGCGTGTGTAGTGGATTGTACGAGAACGTGGTTGGTTAGTATTTATCTAGTTGTGTTCACCTAGTTGTGTTTGCGAGGGTTGAGCTCTACTCTTTCGGCCCGCCTCTCAACTGTCAATCAATCAATTATTAATAACTAATAAAAAAAATCCACACACACAGACACACACACCCAGGAAGCAGCCCGTAACAGCTGACTAACGCCCAGGTACATATTTACTGCTAGGTAATAGAGGGCATCAGAATAATAGAAACTCTGCTGATTTCCGTTTGTGCCATCACCGGGGGATCGAATGAGCTAGGATTACGAGTCGAGAGCGACGTCCACTCAGCTATAAAGCCCCCTAGTTTGTGTATTGGTGCAAAAGATAATTTGGGAGAGGTTAAGGGAAAGGAATGATGTTTGGTGGCTTTGAAAGCTTTGGAAGGGAGGGGGTTGCCAGTTATGAAATAAAATTGTTATTTTTTTAAGATATGATATATATGCAAAAGACGTTGCGAGATATAGTAAGAAAAGTGTTTCTGACTGAGGTTAGGTACTGTGTGATTGACTTGTATGTGGGGAAAAAGAATACTTATTAGAAAATTAGATAATCTTTAGAAATATTTCTTTGCAAATTAATGTGTTAAAAGCCTATGGTTATCGTACCTTAAACAAACACACGTGAGCACAGTTAGTCCACGGGATTCAGAGTGAGAGTGAACAGCGTAATAGTAACAAAAAATGTGACAATGAGGGGAAACTATGTCATTCAAACGTTAACCATATAAATTACTGTAACACTAACCGAGCGTCCACATACATATTCCAATCAATTTATGATAACCATTTTAGGGTTGGTTAGAATCGGTTATATATCTACGTTAGTTTTTGACTCAAATGAAAAGAACTTAACTCATACATAATGAAATGAATAGTTTTATCATTTCATAAGAAAAATACTCGAAAAACTAATAAATTCAGGAAAACTTTGCTTATTAGGCAAATCGTGCCTTGCATACTAGGCCAGGAAGTACGCTCTGTCTACTAGGTACGATATATATATATATATATATATATATATATATATATATATATATATATATATATATATATATATATATATATATATATTTATATATATATATATATATATATATATATATATATATATATATATATATATATATATATATATATATATATATATATATATATAACTGAAAACTCACACCCCAGAAGTGACTCGAACCCATACTCCCAGAAGCAACGCAACTGGTATGTACAAGACGCCTTAATCCACTTGACCATCACGACCGGACATAATGAGGTGATAGCCGAGGCTATTTGAACCACCCCACCGCCGGCACTCGGATAGTTATCTTGGGCATAGCATTTTACCAAATCACCTCATTCTTAGGGGCACACGTGAGGTGATTTGGTAAAATGCTATGCCCAAGATAACTATCCGAGTGCCGGCGGTGGGGTGGTTCAAATAGCCTCGGCTATCACCTCATTATGTCCGGTCGTGATGGTCAAGTGGATTAAGGCGTCTTGTACATACCAGTTGCGTTGCTTCTGGGAGTATGGGTTCGAGTCACTTCTGGGGTGTCAGTTTTCAGTTGCATATTGTCCAGGGGACCATTCTGGCTTGTTCGCATATATATATATATATATATATATATATATATATATATATATATATATATATATATATATATATATGTCGTTCCTAGTAGCCAGAACGCACTTCTCGGCCTACTATTCAAGGCCCGATTTGCCTAATAAGCCAAGTTTTCCTGAATTAATATATTTTTTCTAATTTTTTTCTTATGAAATGATAAAGCTACCCATTTCATTATGTATGAGGTCAATTTTTTTTTATTAGAGTTAAAAATATCGTAGATATATGACCGAACCTAACCAACCCTACCTAACCTAACCTAACCTATCTTTATAGGTTAGGTTAGGATAGGTAGCGGAAAAAGGAAGGTTAGGTTAGGTAGGTTAGGTTGCCGAAAAACAATTAATTCATGAAAACTTGGCTTATTAGGCAAATCAGGCCTTGCATAGTAGGCTGAGAAGTGCATTCTGGCTACTAGGTACGACATATACATATATATATATATATATATATATATATATATATATATATATATATATATATATATATATATATATATATATATATATATATATATATATTTATATATATATTTTTTTTTAATATGTTATATTTATAAATATATATGTATATTTAAATATTGATATATACCTGTGGGTCCAGGAGGCCATCTGTGTCCCCTCAGTTGGTCTCCCTTATCACAGTTTGTGTCTATGGATGTGTGTCTGTGTGTGAGTGTGTTTATCCCTGTGAGTGTCCGGGTGAGTGTGAGTGCCCCTGTGAGTGTCCGTGTGCATGTGTGTCCGGTTATACCTGTGGATCCACGAGGCCATCTGTGTCCCCTCAGATGGTCTCCCTTATCACAGTCTATGGGTGTGTGTGTGTGAGTATGAGTGTCCCTGTGAGTGTTCGGGTGAGGGTGTGTGTGTGAGTGTCCGGGTTTATGTGAGGTTTGGTTCCAGGAAACATCCTCCCCCCCCCCTCCCCATATATCCTCCCTATTCCCACCGTGGGTTCGAATCCCAGGTGATTAGACCTGCCCTAGGTCAATGGATCCAAGGTATCCATCCGTGGGCCCAAAGTATTTCACCCCTTCCCCACTTTCCAAGGGCCAGGTCAATTCCAGCTATCCAGGGAACCTGTCGAAACAGAGGCAGCTACAGGAGGGGACACACAAATATTTGTGCCCTGCAGTTACACACCCGTTCCGACAGGCTCGATCGCAATCTATGCAGATGAGAACACGTTCTCTTCCGACTAGACTACGCTGGAGTCGCTGTATGTGTCAAATTTGGTTCCTTTATTTATAGTTAGTATTTTTGGTGTATTAATTGATTTGTTTTAATTTTTTAATGATTTAGGTAGAGTGATTTAAGGGGTTGGGAGGGGGCGGGTTGCGTGTGTAGTGGATTGTACGAGAACGTGGTTGGTTAGTATTTATATAGTTGTGTTCACCTAGTTGTGCTTGCGAGGGTTGAGCTCTACTCTTTCGGCCCGCCTCTCAACTGTCAATCAATCAATTATTAATAACTAATAAAAAAAATCCACACACACAGACACACACACCCAGGAAGCAGCCCGTAACAGCTGACTAACGCCCAGGTACATATTTACTGCTAGGTAATAGAGGGCATCAGAATAATAGAAACTCTGCTGATTTCCGTTTGTGCCATCACCGGGGGATCGAATGAGCTAGGATTACGAGTCGAGAGCGACGTCCACTCAGCTATAAAGCCCCCTAGTTTGTGTATTGGTGCAAAAGATAATTTGGGAGAGGTTAAGGGAAAGGAATGATGTTTGGTGGCCTTGAAAGCTTTGGAAGGGAGGGGGTTGCCAGTTATGAAATAAAATTGTTATTTTTTTAAGATATGATATATATGCAAAAGACGTTGCGAGATATAGTAAGAAAAGTGTTTCTGACTGAGGTTAGGTACTGTGTGATTGACTTGTATGTGGGGAAAAAGAATACTTATTAGAAAATTAGATAATCTTTAGAAATATTTCTTTGCAAATTAATGTGTAAAAAGCCTATGGTTATCGTACCTTAAACAAACACACGTGAGCACAGTTAGTCCACGGGATTCAGAGTGAGAGTGAACAGCGTAATAGTAACAAAAAATGTGACAATGAGGGGAAACTATGTCATTCAAACGTTAACCATATAAATTACTGTAACACTAACCGAGCGTCCACATACATATTCCAATCAATTTATGATAACCATTTTAGGGTTGGTTAGAATCGGTTATATATCTACGTTAGTTTTTGACTCAAATGAAAAGAACTTAACTCATACATAATGAAATGGATAGTTTTATCATTTCATAAGAAAAATACTCGAAAAACTAATAAATTCAGGAAAACTTTGCTTATTAGGCATATCGTGCCTTGCATACTAGGCCAGGAAGTACGCTCTGTCTACTAGGTACGATATATATATATATATATATATATATATATATATATATATATATATATATATATATATATATATATATATATATATATATATATATATATATATATATATATATATATATATATATATATATATATATATATATATATATATATATATATATATATGTCGTACCTAATAGCCAGAACGCACTTCTCAGCCTACTATTCAAGGCCCGATTTGCCTAATAAGCCAAGTTTTCATGAATTAATGTTTTTTCGTCTACCTAACCTAACCTAACCTAGCTTTTTTTGGCTACCTAACCTAACCTTACCTATAAATATAGGTTAGGTTAGGTTAGGTAGGGTTGGTTAGGTTCGGTCATATATCTACGTTAATTTTAACTCCAATAAAAAAAAATTGACCTCATACATAGAGAAAAGGGTTGCTTTATCATTTCATAAGAAAAAAATTATAGTATATATATTAATTCAGGAAAACTTGGCTTATTAGGCAAATCGGGCCTTGAATAGTAGGCTGAGAAGTGAGTTCTGGCTACTAGGTACGACATATATATATATATATATATATATATATATATATATATATATATATATATATATATATATATATATGTCGTTCCTAGTAGCCAGAACGCACTTCTCGGCCTACTATTCAAGGCCCGATTTGCCTAATAAGCCAAGTTTTCCTGAATTAATATATTTTTTCTAATTTTTTTCTTATGAAATGATAAAGCTACCCATTTCATTATGTATGAGGTCAATTTTTTTTTATTAGAGTTAAAAATATCGTAGATATATGACCGAACCTAACCAACCCTACCTAACCTAACCTAACCTATCTTTATAGGTTAGGTTAGGATAGGTAGCGGAAAAAGTTAGGTTAGGTTAGGTTAGGTAGGTTAGGTAGTCGAAAAACAATTAATTCATGAAAACTTGGCTTACTAGGCAAATTTGGCCTTGCATAGTAGGCTGAGAAGTGAGTTCTGGCTACTAGGTACGACATATATATATATATATATATATATATATATATATATATATGTCGTACCTAGTAGCCAGAACTCACTTTTTGGCCTACTATTCAAGGCCCGATTTGCCTAATAAGCCAAGTTTTCCTGAATTAATATATTTTTTCTAATTTTTTCTTATGAAATGATAAAGCTACCCATTTCATTATGTATGAGGTCAATTTTTTTTTATTGGAGTTAAAATTAACGTAGATATATGACCGAACCTAACCAACCCTACCTAACCTAACCTAACCTATCTTTATAGGTTAGGTTTGGTTAGGTAGCCGAAAAAGTTAGGTTAGGTTAGGTTAGGTAGGTTAGGTAGTCGAAAAACAATTAATTCATGAAAACTTGGCTTACTAGGCAAATTTGGCCTTGCATAGTAGGCTGAGAAGTGAGTTTTGGCTACTAGGTACGACATATATATATATATATATATATATATATATATATATATATATATATATATATATATATATATATATATGTATATATATATATATATATATTTATATATATATATTTTTTTTAATATGTTATATTTATAAATATATATGTATATTTAAATATTGATATATACCTGTGGGTCCAGGAGGCCATCTGTGTCCCCTCAGTTGGTCTCCCTTATCACAGTTTGTGTCTATGGATGTGTGTCTGTGTGTGAGTGTGTTTATCTCTGTGAGTGTCCGGGTGAGTGTGAGTGCCCCTGTGAGTGTCCGTGTGCGTGTGTGTCCGGTTATACCTGTGGATCCACGAGGCCATCTGTGTCCCCTCAGATGGTCTCCCTTATCACAGTCTATGGGTGTGTGTGTGTGAGTATGAGTGTCCCTGTGAGTGTTCGGGTGAGGGTGTGTGTGTGAGTGTCCGGGTTTATGTGAGGTTTGGTTCCAGGAAACATCCTCCCCCCCCCCTCCCCATATCTCCTCCCTATTCCCACCGTGGGTTCGAATCCCAGGTGATTAGACCTGCCCTAGGTCAATGGATCCAAGGTATCCATCCGTGGGCCCAACGTATTTCACCCCTTCCCCACTTTCCAAGGGCCAGGTCAATTCCAGCTATCCAGGGAACCTGTCGAAACAGAGGCAGCTACAGGAGGGGACACACAAATATTTGTGCCCTGCAGTTACACACCCGTTCCGACAGGCTCGATCGCAATCTATGCAGATGAGAACACGTTCTCTTCCGACTAGACTACGCTGGAGTCGCTGTATGTGTCAAATTTGGATCCTTTATTTATAGTTAGTATTTTTGGTGTATTAATTGATTTGTTTTAATTTTTTAATGATTTAGGTAGAGTGATTTAAGGGGTTGGGAGGGGGCGGGTTGCGTGTGTAGTGGATTGTACGAGAACGTGGTTGGTTAGTATTTATCTAGTTGTGTTCACCTAGTTGTGCTTGCGAGGGTTGAGCTCTACTCTTTCGGCCCGCCTCTCAACTGTCAATCAATCAATTATTAATAACTAATAAAAAAAATCCACACACACAGACACACACCCAGGAAGCAGCCCGTAACAGCTGACTAACGCCCAGGTACATATTTACTGCTAGGTAATAGAGGGCATCAGAATAATAGAAACTCTGCTGATTTCCGTTTGTGCCATCACCGGGGGATCGAATGAGCTAGGATTACGAGTCGAGAGCGACGTCCACTCAGCTATAAAGCCCCCTAGTTTGTGTATTGGTGCAAAATATAATTTGGGAGACGTTAAGGGAAAGGAATGATGTTTGGTGGCCTTGAAAGCTTTGGAAGGGAGGGGGTTGCCAGTTATGAAATAAAATTGTTATTTTTTTAAGATATGATATATATGCAAAAGACGTTGCGAGATATAGTAAGAAAAGTGTTTCTGACTGAGGTTAGGTACTGTGTGATTGACTTGTTTGTGGGGAAAAAGAATACTTACTAGAAAATTAGATAATCTTTAGAAATATTTCTTTGCAAATTAATGTGTAAAAAGCCTATGGTTATCGTACCTTAAACAAACACACGTGAGCACAGTTAGTCCACGGGATTCAGAGTGAGAGTGAACAGCGTAATAGTAACAAAAAATGTGACAATGAGGGGAAACTATGTCATTCAAACGTTAACCATATAAATTACTGTAACACTAACCGAGCGTCCACATACATATTCCAATCAATTTATGATAACCATTTTAGGGTTGGTTAGAATCGGTTATATATCTACGTTAGTTTTTGACTCAAATGAAAAGAACTTAACTCATACATAATGAAATGGATAGTTTTATCATTTCATAAGAAAAATACTCGAAAAACTAATAAATTCAGGAAAACTTTGCTTATTAGGCAAATCGTGCCTTGCATACTAGGCCAGGAAGTACGCTCTGTCTACTAGGTACGATATATATATATATATATATATATATATATATATATATATATATATATATATATATATATATATATATATATGTCGTTCCTAGTAGCCAGAACGCACTTCTCGGCCTACTATTCAAGGCCCGATTTGCCTAATAAGCCAAGTTTTCCTGAATTAATATATTTTTTCTAATTTTTTTCTTATGAAATGATAAAGCTACCCATTTCATTATGTATGAGGTCAATTTTTTTTATTAGAGTTAAAAATATCGTAGATATATGACCGAACCTAACCAACCCTACCTAACCTAACCTAACCTATCTTTATAGGTTAGGTTAGGATAGGTAGCGGAAAAAGGTAGGTTAGGTTAGGTAGGTTAGGTTGCCGAAAAACAATTAATTCATGAAAACTTGGCTTATTAGGCAAATCAGGCCTTGCATAGTAGGCTGAGAAGTGCGTTCTGGCTACTAGGTACGACATATACATATATATATATATATATATATATATATATATATATATATATATATATATATATATATATATATATATATATATATATATATATATATTTATATATATATATTTTTTTTAATATGTTATATTTATAAATATATATGTATATTTAAATATTGATATATACCTGTGGGTCCAGGAGGCCATCTGTGTCCCCTCAGTTGGTCTCCCTTATCACAGTTTGTGTCTATGGATGTGTGTCTGTGTGTGAGGTTGTTTATCCCTGTGAGTGTCCGGGTGAGTGTGAGTGCCCCTGTGAGTGTCCGTGTGCGTGTGTGTCCGGTTATACCTGTGGATCCACGAGGCCATCTGTGTCCCCTCAGATGGTCTCCCTTATCACAGTCTATGGGTGTGTGTGTGTGAGTATGAGTGTCCCTGTGAGTGTTCGGGTGAGGGTGTGTGTGTGAGTGTCCGGGTTTATGTGAGGTTTGGTTCCAGGAAACATCCTCCCCCCCCCCCTCCCCATATCTCCTCCCTATTCCCACCGTGGGTTCGAATCCCAGGTGATTAGACCTGCCCTAGGTCAATGGATCCAAGGTATCCATCCGTGGGCCCAACGTATTTCACCCCTTCCCCACTTTCCAAGGGCCAGGTCAATTTCAGCTATCCAGGGAACCTGTCGAAACAGAGGCAGCTACAGGAGGGGACACACAAATATTTGTGCCCTGCAGTTACACACCCGTTCCGACAGGCTCGATCGCAATCTATGCAGATGAGAACACGTTCTCTTCCGACTAGACTACGCTGGAGTCGCTGTATGTGTCAAATTTGGTTCCTTTATTTATAGTTAGTATTTTTGGTGTATTAATTGATTTGTTTTAATTTTTTAATGATTTAGGTAGAGTGATTTAAGGGGTTGGGAGGGGGCGGGATGCGTGTGTAGTGGATTGTACGAGAACGTGGTTGGTTAGTATTTATCTAGTTGTGTTCACCTAGTTGTGCTTGCGAGGGTTGAGCTCTACTCTTTCGGCCCGCCTCTCAACTGTCAATCAATCAATTATTAATAACTAATAAAAAAAATCCACACACACAGACACACACACCCAGGAAGCAGCCCGTAACAGCTGACTAACGCCCAGGTACATATTTACTGCTAGGTAATAGAGGGCATCAGAATAATAGAAACTCTGCTGATTTCCGTTTGTGCCATCACCGGGGGATCGAATGAGCTAGGATTACGAGTCGAGAGCGACGTCCACTCAGCTATAAAGCCCCCTAGTTTGTGTATTGGTGCAAAATATAATTTGGGAGAGGTTAAGGGAAAGGAATGATGTTTGGTGGCCTTGAAAGCTTTGGAAGGGAGGGGGTTGCCAGTTATGAAATAAAATTGTTATTTTTTTAAGATATGATATATATGCAAAAGACGTTGCGAGATATAGTAAGAAAAGTGTTTCTGACTGAGGTTAGGTACTGTGTGATTGACTTGTATGTGGGGAAAAAGAATACTTATTAGAAAATTAGATAATCTTTAGAAATATTTCTTTGCAAATTAATGTGTAAAAAGCCTATGGTTATCGTACCTTAAACAAACACACGTGAGCACAGTTAGTCCACGGGATTCAGAGTGAGAGTGAGAGTGAACAGCGTAATAGTAACAAAAAATGTGACAATGAGGGGAAACTATGTCATTCAAACGTTAACCATATAAATTACTGTAACACTAACCGAGCGTCCACATACATATTCCAATCAATTTATGATAACCATTTTAGGGTTGGTTAGAATCGGTTATATATCTACGTTAGTTTTTGACTCAAATGAAAAGAACTTAACTCATACATAATGAAATGGATAGTTTTATCATTTCATAAGAAAAATACTCGAAAAACTAATAAATTCAGGAAAACTTTGCTTATTAGGCAAATCGTGCCTTTCATACTAGGCCAGGAAGTACGCTCTGTCTACTAGGTATGATATATATATATATATATATATATATATATATATATATATATATATGTCGTTCCTAGTAGCCAGAACGCACTTCTCGGCCTACTATTCAAGGCCCGATTTGCCTAATAAGCCAAGTTTTCCTGAATTAATATATTTTTTCTAATTTTTTTCTTATGAAATGATAAAGCTACCCATTTCATTATGTATGAGGTCAATTTTTTTTTATTAGAGTTAAAAATATCGTAGATATATGACCGAACCTAACCAACCCTACCTAACCTAACCTAACCTATCTTTATAGGTTAGGTTAGGATAGGTAGCGGAAAAAGGTAGGTTAGGTTAGGTAGGTTAGGTTGCCGAAAAACAATTAATTCATGAAAACTTGGCTTATTAGGCAAATCAGGCCTTGCATAGCAGGCTGAGAAGTGCGTTCTGGCTACTAGGTACGACATATACATATATATATATATATATATGTCGTACCTAATAGCCAGAACGCACTTCTCAGCCTACTATTCAAGGCCCGATTTGCCTAATAAGCCAAGTTTTCATGAATTAATGTTTTTTCGTCTACCTAACCTACCTAACCTAACCTAACCTAGCTTTTTTTGGCTACCAAACCTAACCTTACCTATAAATATAGGTTAGGTTAGGTTAGGTAGGGTTGGTTAGGTTCGGTCATATATCTACGTTAATTTTAATTCCAATAAAAAAAAATGACCTCATACATAGAGAAAAGGGTTACTTTATTATTTCATAAGAAAAAAATTATAGTAAATATATTAATTCAGGAAAACTTGGCTTATTAGGCAAATCGGGCCTTGAATAGTAGGCTGAGAAGTGAGTTCTGGCTACTAGGTACGACATATATATATATATATATATATATATATATATATATATATATATATATATATATATATATATATATATATATATTTATATATATATATTTTTTTTAATATGTTATATTTATAAATATATATGTATATTTAAATATTGATATATACCTGTGGGTCCAGGAGGCCATATGTGTCCCCTCAGTTGGTCTCCCTTATCACAGTTTGTGTCTATGGATGTGTGTCTGTGTGTGAGTGTGTTTATCTCTGTGAGTGTCCGGGTGAGTGTGAGTGCCCCTGTGAGTGTCCGTGTGCGTGTGTGTCCGGTTATACCTGTGGATCCACGAGGCCATCTGTGTCCCCTCAGATGGTCTCCCTTATCACAGTCTATGGGTGTGTGTGTGTGAGTATGAGTGTCCCTGTGAGTGTTCGGGTGAGGGTGTGTGTGTGAGTGTCCGGGTTTATGTGAGGTTTGGTTCCAGGAAACATCCTCCCCCCCCCCTCCCCATATCTCCTCCCTATTCCCACCGTGGGTTCGAATCCCAGGTGATTAGACCTGCCCTAGGTCAATGGATCCAAGGTATCCATCCGTGGGCCCAACGTATTTCACCCCTTCCCCACTTTCCAAGGGCCAGGTCAATTCCAGCTATCCAGGGAACCTGTCGAAACAGAGGCAGCTACAGGAGGGGACACACAAATATTTGTGCCCTGCAGTTACACACCCGTTCCGACAGGCTCGATCGCAATCTATGCAGATGAGAACACGTTCTCTTCCGACTAGACTACGCTGGAGTCGCTGTATGTGTCAAATTTGGTTCCTTTATTTATAGTTAGTATTTTTGGTGTATTAATTGATTTGTTTTAATTTTTTAATGATTTAGGTAGAGTGATTTAAGGGGTTGGGAGGGGGCGGGTTGCGTGTGTAGTGGATTGTACGAGAACGTGGTTGGTTAGTATTTATCTAGTTGTGTTCACCTAGTTGTGCTTGCGAGGGTTGAGCTCTACTCTTTCGGCCCGCCTCTCAACTGTCAATCAATCAATTATTAATAACTAATAAAAAAAATCCACACACACAGACACACACACCCAGGAAGCAGCCCGTAACAGCTGACTAACGCCCAGGTACATATTTACTGCTAGGTAATAGAGGGCATCAGAATAATAGAAACTCTGCTGATTTCCGTTTGTGCCATCACCGGGGGATCGAATGAGCTAGGATTACGAGTCGAGAGCGACGTCCACTCAGCTATAAAGCCCCCTAGTTTGTGTATTGGTGCAAAATATAATTTGGGAGAGGTTAAGGGAAAGGAATGATGTTTGGTGGCCTTGAAAGCTTTGGAAGGGAGGGGGTTGCCAGTTATGAAATAAAATTGTTATTTTTTTAAGATATGATATATATGCAAAAGACGTTGCGAGATATAGTAAGAAAAGTGTTTCTGACTGAGGTTAGGTACTGTGTGATTGACTTGTATGTGGGGAAAAAGAATACTTATTAGAAAATTAGATAATCTTTAGAAATATTTCTTTGCAAATTAATGTGTAAAAAGCCTATGGTTATCGTACCTTAAACAAACACACGTGAGCACAGTTAGTCCACGGGATTCAGAGTGAGAGTGAACAGCGTAATAGTAACAAAAAATGTGACAATGAGGGGAAACTATGTCATTCAAACGTTAACCATATAAATTACTGTAACACTAACCGAGCGTCCACATACATATTCCAATCAATTTATGATAACCATTTTAGGGTTGGTTAGAATCGGTTATATATCTACGTTAGTTTTTGACTCAAATGAAAAGAACTTAACTCATACATAATGAAATGGATAGTTTTATCATTTCATAAGAAAAATACTCGAAAAACTAATAAATTCAGGAAAACTTTGCTTATTAGGCAAATCGTGCCTTGCATACTAGGCCAGGAAGTACGCTCTGTCTACTAGGTACGATATATATATATATATATATATATATATATATATATATATATATATATATATATATATATATATATATATATATATATATATATATATATATATATGTCGTTCCTAGTAGCCAGAACGCACTTCTCGGCCTACTATTCAAGGCCCGATTTGCTTAATAAGCCAAGTTTTCCTGAATTAATATATTTTTTCTAATTTTTTTCTTATGAAATGATAAAGCTACCCATTTCATTATGTATGAGGTCAATTTTTTTTTATTAGAGTTAAAAATATCGTAGATATATGACCGAACCTAACCAACCCTACCTAACCTAACCTAACCTATCTTTATAGGTTAGGTTAGGATAGGTAGCGGAAAAAGGTAGGTTAGGTTAGGTAGGTTAGGTTGCCGAAAAACAATTAATTCATGAAAACTTGGCTTATTAGGCAAATCAGGCCTTGCATAGTAGGCTGAGAAGTGCGTTCTGGCTACTAGGTACGACATATACATATAAATATATATATAGATATATATATATATATATATATATATATATATATATATATATTTATATATATATATTTTTTTTAATATGTTATATTTATAAATATATATGTATATTTAAATATTGATATATACCTGTGGGTCCAGGAGGCCATCTGTGTCCCCCTCAGTTGGTCTCCCTTATCACAGTTTGTGTCTATGGATGTGTGTCTGTGTGTGAGTGTGTTTATCTCTGTGAGTGTCCGGGTGAGTGTGAGTGCCCCTGTGAGTGTCCGTGTGCGTGTGTGTCCGGTTATACCTGTGGATCCACGAGGCCATCTGTGTCCCCTCAGATGGTCTCCCTTATCACAGTCTATGGGTGTGTGTGTGTGAGTATGAGTGTCCCTGTGAGTGTTCGGGTGAGGGTGTGTGTGTGAGTGTCCGGGTTTATGTGAGGTTTGGTTCCAGGAAACATCCTCCCCCCCCCCTCCCCATATCTCCTCCCTATTCCCACCGTGGGATCGAATCCCAGGTGATTAGACCTGCCCTAGGTCAATGGATCCAAGGTATCCATCCGTGGGCCCAACGTATTTCACCCCTTCCCCACTTTCCAAGGGCCAGGTCAATTCCAGCTATCCAGGGAACCTGTCGAAACAGAGGCAGCTACAGGAGGGGACACACAAATATTTGTGCCCTGCAGTTACACACCCGTTCCGACAGGCTCGATCGCAATCTATGCAGATGAGAACACGTTCTCTTCCGACTAGACTACGCTGGAGTCGCTGTATGTGTCAAATTTGGTTCCTTTATTTATAGTTAGTATTTTTGGTGTATTAATTGATTTGTTTTAATTTTTTAATGATTTAGGTAGAGTGATTTAAGGGGTTGGGAGGGGGCGGGTTGCGTGTGTAGTGGATTGTACGAGAACGTGGTTGGTTAGTATTTATCTAGTTGTGTTCACCTAGTTGTGCTTGCGAGGGTTGAGCTCTACTCTTTCGGCCCGCCTCTCAACTGTCAATCAATCAATTATTAATACCTAATAAAAAAAATCCACACACACAGACACACACACCCAGGAAGCAGCCCGTAACAGCTGACTAACGCCCAGGTACATATTTACTGCTAGGTAATAGAGGGCATCAGAATAATAGAAACTCTGCTGATTTCCGTTTGTGCCATCACCGGGGGATCGAATGAGCTAGGATTACGAGTCGAGAGCGACGTCCACTCAGCTATAAAGCCCCCTAGTTTGTGTATTGGTGCAAAATATAATTTGGGAGAGGTTAAGGGAAAGGAATGATGCTTGGTGGCCTTGAAAGCTTTGGAAGGGAGGGGGTTGCCAGTTATGAAATAAAATTTTTATTTTTTTAAGATATGATATATATGCAAAAGACGTTGCGAGATATAGTAAGAAAAGTGTTTCTGACTGAGGTTAGGTACTGTGTGATTGACTTGTATGTGGGGAAAAAGAATACTTATTAGAAAATTAGATAATCTTTAGAAATATTTCTTTGCAAATTAATGTGTAAAAAGCCTATGGTTATCGTACCTTAAACAAACACACGTGAGCACAGTTAGTCCACGGGATTCAGAGTGAGAGTGAGAGTGAACAGCGTAATAGTAACAAAAAATGTGACAATGAGGGGAAACTATGTCATTCAAACGTTAACCATATAAATTACTGTAACACTAACCGAGCGTCCACATACATATTCCAATCAATTTATGATAACCATTTTAGGGTTGGTTAGAATCGGTTATATATCTACGTTAGTTTTTGACTCAAATGAAAAGAACTTAACTCATACATAATGAAATGGATAGTTTTATCATTTCATAAGAAAAATACTCGAAAAACTAATAAATTCAGGAAAACTTTGCTTATTAGGCAAATCGTGCCTTTCATACTAGGCCAGGAAGTACGCTCTGTCTACTAGGTATGATATATATATATATATATATATATATATATATATATATATATATATATATATATGTCGTTCCTAGTAGCCAGAACGCACTTCTCGGCCTACTATTCAAGGCCCGATTTGCCTAATAAGCCAAGTTTTCCTGAATTAATATATTTTTTCTAATTTTTTTCTTATGAAATGATAAAGCTACCCATTTCATTATGTATGAGGTCAATTTTTTTTTATTAGAGTTAAAAATATCGTAGATATATGACCGAACCTAACCAACCCTACCTAACCTAACCTAACCTATCTTTATAGGTTAGGTTAGGATAGGTAGCGGAAAAAGGTAGGTTAGGTTAGGTAGGTTAGGTTGCCGAAAAACAATTAATTCATGAAAACTTGGCTTATTAGGCAAATCAGGCCTTGCATAGTAGGCTGAGAAGTGCGTTCTGGCTACTAGGTACGACATATACATATATATATATATATATATATATATATATATATATATATATATATATATATATATATATATATTTATATATATATATTTTTTTTAATATGTTATATTTATAAATATATATGTATATTTAAATATTGATATATACCTGTGGGTCCAGGAGGCCATCTGTGTCCCCTCAGTTGGTCTCCCTTATCACAGTTTGTGTCTATGGATGTGTGTCTGTGTGTGAGTGTGTTTATCTCTGTGAGTGTCCGGGTGAGTGTGAGTGCCCCTGTGAGTGTCCGTGTGCGTGTGTGTCCGGTTATACCTGTGGATCCACGAGGCCATCTGTGTCCCCTCAGATGGTCTCCCTTATCACAGTCTATGGGTGTGTGTGTGTGAGTATGAGTGTCCCTGTGAGTGTTCGGGTGAGGGTGTGTGTGTGAGTGTCCGGGTTTATGTGAGGTTTGGTTCCAGGAAACATCCTCCCCCCCCCCTCCCCATATCTCCTCCCTATTCCCACCGTGGGTTCGAATCCCAGGTGATTAGACCTGCCCTAGGTCAATGGATCCAAGGTATCCATCCGTGGGCCCAACGTATTTCACCCCTTCCCCACTTTCCAAGGGCCAGGTCAATTCCAGCTATCCAGGGAACCTGTCGAAACAGAGGCAGCTACAGGAGGGGACACACAAATATTTGTGCCCTGCAGTTACACACCCGTTCCGACAGGCTCGATCGCAATCTATGCAGATGAGAACACGTTCTCTTCCGACTAGACTACGCTGGAGTCGCTGTATGTGTCAAATTTGGTTCCTTTATTTATAGTTAGTATTTTTGGTGTATTAATTGATTTGTTTTAATTTTTTAATGATTTAGGTAGAGTGATTTAAGGGGTTGGGAGGGGGCGGGTTGCGTGTGTAGTGGATTGTACGAGAACGTGGTTGGTTAGTATTTATCTAGTTGTGTTCACCTAGTTGTGCTTGCGAGGGTTGAGCTCTACTCTTTCGGCCCGCCTCTCAACTGTCAATCAATCAATTATTAATAACTAATAAAAAAAATCCACACACACAGACACACACACCCAGGAAGCAGCCCGTAACAGCTGACTAACGCCCAGGTACATATTTACTGCTAGGTAATAGAGGGCATCAGAATAATAGAAACTCTGCTGATTTCCGTTTGTGCCATCACCGGGGGATCGAATGAGCTAGGATTACGAGTCGAGAGCGACGTCCACTCAGCTATAAAGCCCCCTAGTTTGTGTATTGGTGCAAAATATAATTTGGGAGAGGTTAAGGGAAAGGAATGATGTTTGGTGGCCTTGAAAGCTTTGGAAGGGAGGGGGTTGCCAGTTATGAAATAAAATTGTTATTTTTTTAAGATATGATATATATGCAAAAGACGTTGCGAGATATAGTAAGAAAAGTGTTTCTGACTGAGGTTAGGTACTGTGTGATTGACTTGTATGTGGGGAAAAAGAATACTTATTAGAAAATTAGATAATCTTTAGAAATATTTCTTTGCAAATTAATGTGTAAAAAGCCTATGGTTATCGTACCTTAAACAAACACACGTGAGCACAGTTAGTCCACGGGATTCAGAGTGAGAGTGAACAGCGTAATAGTAACAAAAAATGTGACAATGAGGGGAAACTATGTCATTCAAACGTTAACCATATAAATTACTGTAACACTAACCGAGCGTCCACATACATATTCCAATCAATTTATGATAACCATTTTAGGGTTGGTTAGAATCGGTTATATATCTACGTTAGTTTTTGACTCAAATGAAAAGAACTTAACTCATACATAATGAAATGGATAGTTTTATCATTTCATAAGAAAAATACTCGAAAAACTAATAAATTCAGGAAAACTTTGCTTATTAGGCAAATCGTGCCTTGCATACTAGGCCAGGAAGTACGCTCTGTCTACTAGGTACGATATATATATATATATATATATATATATATATATATATATATATATATATATATATATATATATATATATATATATATATATATATATATATATGTCGTTCCTAGTAGCCAGAACGCACTTCTCGGCCTACTATTCAAGGCCCGATTTGCTTAATAAGCCAAGTTTTCCTGAATTAATATATTTTTTCTAATTTTTTTCTTATGAAATGATAAAGCTACCCATTTCATTATGTATGAGGTCAATTTTTTTTTATTAGAGTTAAAAATATCGTAGATATATGACCGAACCTAACCAACCCTACCTAACCTAACCTAACCTATCTTTATAGGTTAGGTTAGGATAGGTAGCGGAAAAAGGTAGGTTAGGTTAGGTAGGTTAGGTTGCCGAAAAACAATTAATTCATGAAAACTTGGCTTATTAGGCAAATCAGGCCTTGCATAGTAGGCTGAGAAGTGCGTTCTGGCTACTAGGTACGACATATACATATAAATATATATAGATATATATATATATATATATATATATATATATATATATATATATATATTTATATATATATATTTTTTTTAATATGTTATATTTATAAATATATATGTATATTTAAATATTGATATATACCTGTGGGTCCAGGAGGCCATCTGTGTCCCCCTCAGTTGGTCTCCCTTATCACAGTTTGTGTCTATGGATGTGTGTCTGTGTGTGAGTGTGTTTATCTCTGTGAGTGTCCGGGTGAGTGTGAGTGCCCCTGTGAGTGTCCGTGTGCGTGTGTGTCCGGTTATACCTGTGGATCCACGAGGCCATCTGTGTCCCCTCAGATGGTCTCCCTTATCACAGTCTATGGGTGTGTGTGTGTGAGTATGAGTGTCCCTGTGAGTGTTCGGGTGAGGGTGTGTGTGTGAGTGTCCGGGTTTATGTGAGGTTTGGTTCCAGGAAACATCCTCCCCCCCCCCTCCCCATATCTCCTCCCTATTCCCACCGTGGGATCGAATCCCAGGTGATTAGACCTGCCCTAGGTCAATGGATCCAAGGTATCCATCCGTGGGCCCAACGTATTTCACCCCTTCCCCACTTTCCAAGGGCCAGGTCAATTCCAGCTATCCAGGGAACCTGTCGAAACAGAGGCAGCTACAGGAGGGGACACACAAATATTTGTGCCCTGCAGTTACACACCCGTTCCGACAGGCTCGATCGCAATCTATGCAGATGAGAACACGTTCTCTTCCGACTAGACTACGCTGGAGTCGCTGTATGTGTCAAATTTGGTTCCTTTATTTATAGTTAGTATTTTTGGTGTATTAATTGATTTGTTTTAATTTTTTAATGATTTAGGTAGAGTGATTTAAGGGGTTGGGAGGGGGCGGGTTGCGTGTGTAGTGGATTGTACGAGAACGTGGTTGGTTAGTATTTATCTAGTTGTGTTCACCTAGTTGTGCTTGCGAGGGTTGAGCTCTACTCTTTCGGCCCGCCTCTCAACTGTCAATCAATCAATTATTAATACCTAATAAAAAAAATCCACACACACAGACACACACACCCAGGAAGCAGCCCGTAACAGCTGACTAACGCCCAGGTACATATTTACTGCTAGGTAATAGAGGGCATCAGAATAATAGAAACTCTGCTGATTTCCGTTTGTGCCATCACCGGGGGATCGAATGAGCTAGGATTACGAGTCGAGAGCGACGTCCACTCAGCTATAAAGCCCCCTAGTTTGTGTATTGGTGCAAAATATAATTTGGGAGAGGTTAAGGGAAAGGAATGATGCTTGGTGGCCTTGAAAGCTTTGGAAGGGAGGGGGTTGCCAGTTATGAAATAAAATTTTTATTTTTTTAAGATATGATATATATGCAAAAGACGTTGCGAGATATAGTAAGAAAAGTGTTTCTGACTGAGGTTAGGTACTGTGTGATTGACTTGTATGTGGGGAAAAAGAATACTTATTAGAAAATTAGATAATCTTTAGAAATATTTCTTTGCAAATTAATGTGTAAAAAGCCTATGGTTATCGTACCTTAAACAAACACACGTGAGCACAGTTAGTCCACGGGATTCAGAGTGAGAGTGAACAGCGTAATAGTAACAAAAAATGTGACAATGAGGGGAAACTATGTCATTCAAACGTTAACCATATAAATTAGTGTAACACTAACCGAGCGTCCACATACATATTCCAATCAATTTATGATAACCATTTTAGGGTTGGTTAGAATCGGTTATATATCTACGTTAGTTTTTGACTCAAATGAAAAGAACTTAACTCATACATAATGAAATGGATAGTTTTATCATTTCATAAGAAAAATACTCGAAAAACTAATAAATTCAGGAAAACTTTGCTTATTAGGCAAATCGTGCCTTGCATACTAGGCCAGGAAGTACGCTCTGTCTACTAGGTACGATATATATATATATATATATATATATATATATATATATATATATATATATATATATATATATATATATATATATATGTATATATATATATATATATATATATATATATATATATATATATATATATATATATATATATGTCGTTCCTAGTAGCCAGAACGCACTTCTCGGCCTACTATTCAAGGCCCGATTTGCCTAATAAGCCAAGTTTTCCTGAATTAATATATTTTTTCTAATTTTTTTCTTATGAAATGATAAAGCTACCCATTTCATTATGTATGAGGTCAATTTTTTTTTATTAGAGTTAAAAATATCGTAGATATATGACCGAACCTAACCAACCCTACCTAACCTAACCTAACCTATCTTTATAGGTTAGGTTAGGATAGGTAGCGGAAAAAGGTAGGTTAGGTTAGGTAGGTTAGGTTGCCGAAAAACAATTAATTCATGAAAACTTGGCTTATTAGGCAAATCAGGCCTTGCATAGTAGGCTGAGAAGTGCGTTCTGGCTACTAGGTACGACATATACATATATATATATATATATATATATATATATATATATATATATATATATATTTATATATATATATTTATATATATATATTTTTTTTAATATGTTATATTTATAAATATATATGTATATTTAAATATTGATATATACCTGTGGGTCCAGGAGGCCATCTGTGTCCCCTCAGTTGGTCTCCCTTATCACAGTTTGTGTCTATGGATGTGTGTCTGTGTGTGAGTGTGTTTATCTCTGTGAGTGTCCGGGTGAGTGTGAGTGCCCCTGTGAGTGTCCGTGTGCGTGTGTGTCCGGTTATACCTGTGGATCCACGAGGCCATCTGTGTCCCCTCAGATGGTCTCCCTTATCACAGTCTATGGGTGTGTGTGTGTGAGTATGAGTGTCCCTGTGAGTGTTCGGGTGAGGGTGTGTGTGTGAGTGTCCGGGTTTATGTGAGGTTTGGTTCCAGGAAACATCCTCCCCCCCCCCTCCCCATATCTCCTCCCTATTCCCACCGTGGGTTCGAATCCCAGGTGATTAGACCTGCCCTAGGTCAATGGATCCAAGGTATCCATCCGTGGGCCCAACGTATTTCACCCCTTCCCCACTTTCCAAGGGCCAGGTCAATTCCAGCTATCCAGGGAACCTGTCGAAACAGAGGCAGCTACAGGAGGGGACACACAAATATTTGTGCCCTGCGGTTACACACCCGTTCCGACAGGCTCGATCGCAATCTATGCAGATGAGAACACGTTCTCTTCCGACTAGACTACGCTGGAGTCGCTGTATGTGTCAAATTTGGTTCCTTTATTTATAGTTAGTATTTTTGGTGTATTAATTGATTTGTTTTAATTTTTTAATGATTTAGGTAGAGTGATTTAAGGGGTTGGGAGGGGGCGGGTTGCGTGTGTAGTGGATTGTACGAGAACGTGGTTGGTTAGTATTTATCTAGTTGTGTTCACCTAGTTGTGCTTGCGAGGGTTGAGCTCTACTCTTTCGGCCCGCCTCTCAACTGTCAATCAATCAATTATTAATAACTAATAAAAAAAATCCACACACACAGACACACACACCCAGGAAGCAGCCCGTAACAGCTGACTAACGCCCAGGTACATATTTACTGCTAGGTAATAGAGGGCATCAGAATAATAGAAACTCTGCTGATTTCCGTTTGTGCCATCACCGGGGGATCGAATGAGCTAGGATTACGAGTCGAGAGCGACGTCCACTCAGCTATAAAGCCCCCTAGTTTGTGTATTGGTGCAAAATATAATTTGGGAGAGGTTAAGGGAAAGGAATGATGTTTGGTGGCCTTGAAAGCTTTGGAAGGGAGGGGGTTGCCAGTTATGAAATAAAATTGTTATTTTTTTAAGATATGATATATATGCAAAAGACGTTGCGAGATATAGTAAGAAAAGTGTTTCTGACTGAGGTTAGGTACTGTGTGATTGACTTGTATGTGGGGAAAAAGAATACTTATTAGAAAATTAGATAATCTTTAGAAATATTTCTTTGCAAATTAATGTGTAAAAAGCCTATGGTTATCGTACCTTAAACAAACACACGTGAGCACAGTTAGTCCACGGGATTCAGAGTGAGAGTGAACAGCGTAATAGTAACAAAAAATGTGACAATGAGGGGAAACTATGTCATTCAAACGTTAACCATATAAATTAGTGTAACACTAACCGAGCGTCCACATACATATTCCAATCAATTTATGATAACCATTTTAGGGTTGGTTAGAATCGGTTATATATCTACGTTAGTTTTTGACTCAAATGAAAAGAACTTAACTCATACATAATGAAATGGATAGTTTTATCATTTCATAAGAAAAATACTCGAAAAACTAATAAATTCAGGAAAACTTTGCTTATTAGGCAAATCGTGCCTTGCATACTAGGCCAGGAAGTACGCTCTGTCTACTAGGTACGATATATATATATATATATATATATATATATATATATATATATATATATATATATATATATATATATATATATATATATATATATATATATATATATATGTCGTTCCTAGTAGCCAGAACGCACTTCTCGGCCTACTATTCAAGGCCCAATTTGCCTAATAAGCCAAGTTTTCCTGAATTAATATATTTTTTCTAATTTTTTTCTTATGAAATGATAAAGCTACCCATTTCATTATGTATGAGGTCAATTTTTTTATTAGAGTTAAAAATATCGTAGATATATGACCGAACCTAACCAACCCTACCTAACCTAACCTAACCTATCTTTATAGGTTAGGTTAGGATAGGTAGCGGAAAAAGGTAGGTTAGGTTAGGTAGGTTGCCGAAAAACAATTAAATCATGAAAACTTGGCTTATTAGGCAAATCAGGCCTTGCATAGTAGGCTGAGAAGTGCGTTCTGGCTACTAGGTACGACATATACATATATATATATATGTCGTACCTAGTAGCCAGAACTCACTTATCAGCCTACTATGCAAGGCCCAATTTGACTAATAAGCCAAGTTTTCATGAATTAATTGTTTTTCGACTACCTAACCTACCTAACCTAACCTAACCTAACTTTTTCGGCTACCTAACCTAACCTAACCTATAAAGATAGGTTAGGTTAGGTTAGGTAGGGTTGGTTAGGTTTGGTCATATATCTACGTTAATTTAAACTCCAATAAAAAAAAAATGACCTCATACATAATGAAATGGGTAGATTTATCACTTCATAAGAAAAAAAATAGAGAAATTAAATTAATTCAGGAAAACTTGGCTTATTAGGCAAATCGGGCCTTGCATAGTAGGCTGACAAGTGCGTTCTGGCTATTAGGTACGACATATATATATATATAAATATATATATATATATATATATTTATATATATATATATATATATATATATATATATATATATATATATATATATTTATATATATATATTTTTTTTAATATGTTATATTTATAAATATATATGTATATTTAAATATTGATATATACCTGTGGGTCCAGGAGGCCATCTGTGTCCCCTCAGTTGGTCTCCCTTATCACAGTTTGTGTCTATGGATGTGTGTCTGTGTGTGAGTGTGTTTATCCCTGTGAGTGTCCGGGTGAGTGTGAGTGCCCCTGTGAGTGTCCGTGTGCGTGTGTGTCCGGTTATACCTGTGGATCCACGAGGCCATCTGTGTCCCCTCAGATGGTCTCCCTTATCACAGTCTATGGGTGTGTGTGTGTGAGTATGAGTGTCCCTGTGAGTGTTCGGGTGAGGGTGTGTGTGTGAGTGTCCGGGTTTATGTGAGGTTTGGTTCCAGGAAACATCCTCCCCCCCCCTCCCCATATCTCCTCCCTATTCCCACCGTGGGTTCGAATCCCAGGTGATTAGACCTGCCCTAGGTCAATGGATCCAAGGTATCCATCCGTGGGCCCAACGTATTTCACCCCTTCCCCACTTTCCAAGGGCCAGGTCAATTCCAGCTATCCAGGGAACCTGTCGAAACAGAGGCAGCTACAGGAGGGGACACACAAATATTTGTGCCCTGCAGTTACACACCCGTTCCGACAGGCTCGATCGCAATCTATGCAGATGAGAACACGTTCTCTTCCGACTAGACTACGCTGGAGTCGCTGTATGTGTCAAATTTGGATCCTTTATTTATAGTTAGTATTTTTGGTGTATTAATTGATTTGTTTTAATTTTTTAATGATTTAGGTAGAGTGATTTAAGGGGTTGGGAGGGGGCGGGTTGCGTGTGTAGTGGATTGTACGAGAACGTGGTTGGTTAGTATTTATCTAGTTGTGTTCACCTAGTTGTGCTTGCGAGGGTTGAGCTCTACTCTTTCGGCCCGCCTCTCAACGGTCAATCAATCAATTATTAATAACTAATAAAAAAAATCCACACACACAGACACACACACCCAGGAAGCAGCCCGTAACAGCTGACTAACGCCCAGGTACATATTTACTGCTAGGTAATAGAGGGCATCAGAATAATAGAAACTCTGCTGATTTCCGTTTGTGCCATCACCGGGGGATCGAATGAGCTAGGATTACGAGTCGAGAGCGACGTCCACTCAGCTATAAAGCCCCCTAGTTTGTGTATTGGTGCAAAATATAATTTGGGAGAGGTTAAGGGAAAGGAATGATGTTTGGTGGCCTTGAAAGCTTTGGAAGGGAGGGGGTTGCCAGTTATGAAATAAAATTGTTATTTTTTTAAGATATGATATATATGCAAAAGACGTTGCGAGATATAGTAAGAAAAGTGTTTCTGACTGAGGTTAGGTACTGTGTGATTGACTTGTATGTGGGGAAAAAGAATACTTATTAGAAAATTAGATAAGCTTTAGAAATATTTCTTTGCAAATTAATGTGCAAAAAGCCTATGGTTATCGTACCTTAAACAAACACACGTGAGCACAGTTAGTCCACGGGATTCAGAGTGAGAGTGAACAGCGTAATAGTAACAAAAAATGTGACAATGAGGGGAAACTATGTCATTCAAACGTTAACCATATAAATTACTGTAACACTAACCGAGCGTCCACATACATATTCCAATCAATTTATGATAACCATTTTAGGGTTGGTTAGAATCGGTTATATATCTACGTTAGTTTTTGACTCAAATGAAAAGAACTTAACTCATACATAATGAAATGGATAGTTTTATCATTTCATAAGAAAAATACTCGAAAAACTAATAAATTCAGGAAAACTTTGCTTATTAGGCAAATCGTGCCTTGCATACTAGGCCAGGAAGTACGCTCTGTCTACTAGGTACGATATATATATATATATATATATATATATATATATATATATATATATATATATATATATATATATATATGTATATATATATATATATATATATATATATATATATATATATATATATATATATATATATATATGTCGTTCCTAGTAGCCAGAACGCACTTCTCGGCCTACTATTCAAGGCCCGATTTGCCTAATAAGCCAAGTTTTCCTGAATTAATATATTTTTTCTAATTTTTTTCTTATGAAATGATAAAGCTACCCATTTCATTATGTATGAGGTCAATTTTTTTTTATTAGAGTTAAAAATATCGTAGATATATGACCGAACCTAACCAACCCTACCTAACCTAACCTAACCTATCTTTATAGGTTAGGTTAGGATAGGTAGCGGAAAAAGGTAGGTTAGGTTAGGTAGGTTAGGTTGCCGAAAAACAATTAATTCATGAAAACTTGGCTTATTAGGCAAATCAGGCCTTGCATAGTAGGCTGAGAAGTGCGTTCTGGCTACTAGGTACGACATATACATATATATATATATATATATATATATATATATATATATATATATATATATATATATATTTATATATATATATTTATATATATATATTTTTTTTAATATGTTATATTTATAAATATATATGTATATTTAAATATTGATATATACCTGTGGGTCCAGGAGGCCATCTGTGTCCCCTCAGTTGGTCTCCCTTATCACAGTTTGTGTCTATGGATGTGTGTCTGTGTGTGAGTGTGTTTATCTCTGTGAGTGTCCGGGTGAGTGTGAGTGCCCCTGTGAGTGTCCGTGTGCGTGTGTGTCCGGTTATACCTGTGGATCCACGAGGCCATCTGTGTCCCCTCAGATGGTCTCCCTTATCACAGTCTATGGGTGTGTGTGTGTGAGTATGAGTGTCCCTGTGAGTGTTCGGGTGAGGGTGTGTGTGTGAGTGTCCGGGTTTATGTGAGGTTTGGTTCCAGGAAACATCCTCCCCCCCCCCTCCCCATATCTCCTCCCTATTCCCACCGTGGGTTCGAATCCCAGGTGATTAGACCTGCCCTAGGTCAATGGATCCAAGGTATCCATCCGTGGGCCCAACGTATTTCACCCCTTCCCCACTTTCCAAGGGCCAGGTCAATTCCAGCTATCCAGGGAACCTGTCGAAACAGAGGCAGCTACAGGAGGGGACACACAAATATTTGTGCCCTGCGGTTACACACCCGTTCCGACAGGCTCGATCGCAATCTATGCAGATGAGAACACGTTCTCTTCCGACTAGACTACGCTGGAGTCGCTGTATGTGTCAAATTTGGTTCCTTTATTTATAGTTAGTATTTTTGGTGTATTAATTGATTTGTTTTAATTTTTTAATGATTTAGGTAGAGTGATTTAAGGGGTTGGGAGGGGGCGGGTTGCGTGTGTAGTGGATTGTACGAGAACGTGGTTGGTTAGTATTTATCTAGTTGTGTTCACCTAGTTGTGCTTGCGAGGGTTGAGCTCTACTCTTTCGGCCCGCCTCTCAACTGTCAATCAATCAATTATTAATAACTAATAAAAAAAATCCACACACACAGACACACACACCCAGGAAGCAGCCCGTAACAGCTGACTAACGCCCAGGTACATATTTACTGCTAGGTAATAGAGGGCATCAGAATAATAGAAACTCTGCTGATTTCCGTTTGTGCCATCACCGGGGGATCGAATGAGCTAGGATTACGAGTCGAGAGCGACGTCCACTCAGCTATAAAGCCCCCTAGTTTGTGTATTGGTGCAAAATATAATTTGGGAGAGGTTAAGGGAAAGGAATGATGTTTGGTGGCCTTGAAAGCTTTGGAAGGGAGGGGGTTGCCAGTTATGAAATAAAATTGTTATTTTTTTAAGATATGATATATATGCAAAAGACGTTGCGAGATATAGTAAGAAAAGTGTTTCTGACTGAGGTTAGGTACTGTGTGATTGACTTGTATGTGGGGAAAAAGAATACTTATTAGAAAATTAGATAATCTTTAGAAATATTTCTTTGCAAATTAATGTGTAAAAAGCCTATGGTTATCGTACCTTAAACAAACACACGTGAGCACAGTTAGTCCACGGGATTCAGAGTGAGAGTGAACAGCGTAATAGTAACAAAAAATGTGACAATGAGGGGAAACTATGTCATTCAAACGTTAACCATATAAATTAGTGTAACACTAACCGAGCGTCCACATACATATTCCAATCAATTTATGATAACCATTTTAGGGTTGGTTAGAATCGGTTATATATCTACGTTAGTTTTTGACTCAAATGAAAAGAACTTAACTCATACATAATGAAATGGATAGTTTTATCATTTCATAAGAAAAATACTCGAAAAACTAATAAATTCAGGAAAACTTTGCTTATTAGGCAAATCGTGCCTTGCATACTAGGCCAGGAAGTACGCTCTGTCTACTAGGTACGATATATATATATATATATATATATATATATATATATATATATATATATATATATATATATATATATATATATATATATATATATATATATATATATGTCGTTCCTAGTAGCCAGAACGCACTTCTCGGCCTACTATTCAAGGCCCAATTTGCCTAATAAGCCAAGTTTTCCTGAATTAATATATTTTTTCTAATTTTTTTCTTATGAAATGATAAAGCTACCCATTTCATTATGTATGAGGTCAATTTTTTTATTAGAGTTAAAAATATCGTAGATATATGACCGAACCTAACCAACCCTACCTAACCTAACCTAACCTATCTTTATAGGTTAGGTTAGGATAGGTAGCGGAAAAAGGTAGGTTAGGTTAGGTAGGTTGCCGAAAAACAATTAAATCATGAAAACTTGGCTTATTAGGCAAATCAGGCCTTGCATAGTAGGCTGAGAAGTGCGTTCTGGCTACTAGGTACGACATATACATATATATATATATGTCGTACCTAGTAGCCAGAACTCACTTATCAGCCTACTATGCAAGGCCCAATTTGACTAATAAGCCAAGTTTTCATGAATTAATTGTTTTTCGACTACCTAACCTACCTAACCTAACCTAACCTAACTTTTTCGGCTACCTAACCTAACCTAACCTATAAAGATAGGTTAGGTTAGGTTAGGTAGGGTTGGTTAGGTTTGGTCATATATCTACGTTAATTTAAACTCCAATAAAAAAAAAATGACCTCATACATAATGAAATGGGTAGATTTATCACTTCATAAGAAAAAAAATAGAGAAATTAAATTAATTCAGGAAAACTTGGCTTATTAGGCAAATCGGGCCTTGCATAGTAGGCTGACAAGTGCGTTCTGGCTATTAGGTACGACATATATATATATATAAATATATATATATATATATATATTTATATATATATATATATATATATATATATATATATATATATATATATTTATATATATATATTTTTTTTAATATGTTATATTTATAAATATATATGTATATTTAAATATTGATATATACCTGTGGGTCCAGGAGGCCATCTGTGTCCCCTCAGTTGGTCTCCCTTATCACAGTTTGTGTCTATGGATGTGTGTCTGTGTGTGAGTGTGTTTATCCCTGTGAGTGTCCGGGTGAGTGTGAGTGCCCCTGTGAGTGTCCGTGTGCGTGTGTGTCCGGTTATACCTGTGGATCCACGAGGCCATCTGTGTCCCCTCAGATGGTCTCCCTTATCACAGTCTATGGGTGTGTGTGTGTGAGTATGAGTGTCCCTGTGAGTGTTCGGGTGAGGGTGTGTGTGTGAGTGTCCGGGTTTATGTGAGGTTTGGTTCCAGGAAACATCCTCCCCCCCCCCTCCCCATATCTCCTCCCTATTCCCACCGTGGGTTCGAATCCCAGGTGATTAGACCTGCCCTAGGTCAATGGATCCAAGGTATCCATCCGTGGGCCCAACGTATTTCACCCCTTCCCCACTTTCCAAGGGCCAGGTCAATTCCAGCTATCCAGGGAACCTGTCGAAACAGAGGCAGCTACAGGAGGGGACACACAAATATTTGTGCCCTGCAGTTACACACCCGTTCCGACAGGCTCGATCGCAATCTATGCAGATGAGAACACGTTCTCTTCCGACTAGACTACGCTGGAGTCGCTGTATGTGTCAAATTTGGATCCTTTATTTATAGTTAGTATTTTTGGTGTATTAATTGATTTGTTTTAATTTTTTAATGATTTAGGTAGAGTGATTTAAGGGGTTGGGAGGGGGCGGGTTGCGTGTGTAGTGGATTGTACGAGAACGTGGTTGGTTAGTATTTATCTAGTTGTGTTCACCTAGTTGTGCTTGCGAGGGTTGAGCTCTACTCTTTCGGCCCGCCTCTCAACGGTCAATCAATCAATTATTAATAACTAATAAAAAAAATCCACACACACAGACACACACACCCAGGAAGCAGCCCGTAACAGCTGACTAACGCCCAGGTACATATTTACTGCTAGGTAATAGAGGGCATCAGAATAATAGAAACTCTGCTGATTTCCGTTTGTGCCATCACCGGGGGATCGAATGAGCTAGGATTACGAGTCGAGAGCGACGTCCACTCAGCTATAAAGCCCCCTAGTTTGTGTATTGGTGCAAAATATAATTTGGGAGAGGTTAAGGGAAAGGAATGATGTTTGGTGGCCTTGAAAGCTTTGGAAGGGAGGGGGTTGCCAGTTATGAAATAAAATTGTTATTTTTTTAAGATATGATATATATGCAAAAGACGTTGCGAGATATAGTAAGAAAAGTGTTTCTGACTGAGGTTAGGTACTGTGTGATTGACTTGTATGTGGGGAAAAAGAATACTTATTAGAAAATTAGATAAGCTTTAGAAATATTTCTTTGCAAATTAATGTGCAAAAAGCCTATGGTTATCGTACCTTAAACAAACACACGTGAGCACAGTTAGTCCACGGGATTCAGAGTGAGAGTGAACAGCGTAATAGTAACAAAAAATGTGACAATGAGGGGAAACTATGTCATTCAAACGTTAACCATATAAATTACTGTAACACTAACCGAGCGTCCACATACATATTCCAATCAATTTATGATAACCATTTTAGGGTTGGTTAGAATCGGTTATATATCTACGTTAGTTTTTGACTCAAATGAAAAGAACTTAACTCATACATAATGAAATGGATAGTTTTATCATTTCATAAGAAAAATACTCGAAAAACTAATAAATTCAGGAAAACTTTGCTTATTAGGCAAATCGTGCCTTGCATACTAGGCCAGGAAGTACGCTCTGTCTACTAGGTACGATATATATATATATATATATATATATATATATATATATATATATATATATATATATATATATATATATATATATATATATATATATATATATATATATATATATATATGTCGTTCCTAGTAGCCAGAACGCACTTCTCGGCCTACTATTCAAGGCCCAATTTGCCTAATAAGCCAAGTTTTCCTGAATTAATATATTTTTTCTAATTTTTTTCTTATGAAATGATAAAGCTACCCATTTCATTATGTATGAGGTCAATTTTTTTATTAGAGTTAAAAATATCGTAGATATATGACCGAACCTAACCAACCCTACCTAACCTAACCTAACCTATCTTTATAGGTTAGGTTAGGATAGGTAGCGGAAAAAGGTAGGTTAGGTTAGGTAGGTTGCCGAAAAACAATTAAATCATGAAAACTTGGCTTATTAGGCAAATCAGGCCTTGCATAGTAGGCTGAGAAGTGCGTTCTGGCTACTAGGTACGACATATACATATATATATATATGTCGTACCTAGTAGCCAGAACTCACTTATCAGCCTACTATGCAAGGCCCAATTTGACTAATAAGCCAAGTTTTCATGAATTAATTGTTTTTCGACTACCTAACCTACCTAACCTAACCTAACCTAACTTTTTCGGCTACCTAACCTAACCTAACCTATAAAGATAGGTTAGGTTAGGTTAGGTAGGGTTGGTTAGGTTTGGTCATATATCTACGTTAATTTAAACTCCAATAAAAAAAAAATGACCTCATACATAATGAAATGGGTAGATTTATCACTTCATAAGAAAAAAAATAGAGAAATTAAATTAATTCAGGAAAACTTGGCTTATTAGGCAAATCGGGCCTTGCATAGTAGGCTGACAAGTGCGTTCTGGCTATTAGGTACGACATATATATATATATAAATATATATATATATATATATTTATATATATATATATATATATATATATATATATATATATATATATATATATTTATATATATATATTTTTTTTAATATGTTATATTTATAAATATATATGTATATTTAAATATTGATATATACCTGTGGGTCCAGGAGGCCATCTGTGTCCCCTCAGTTGGTCTCCCTTATCACAGTTTGTGTCTATGGATGTGTGTCTGTGTGTGAGTGTGTTTATCCCTGTGAGTGTCCGGGTGAGTGTGAGTGCCCCTGTGAGTGTCCGTGTGCGTGTGTGTCCGGTTATACCTGTGGATCCACGAGGCCATCTGTGTCCCCTCAGATGGTCTCCCTTATCACAGTCTATGGGTGTGTGTGTGTGAGTATGAGTGTCCCTGTGAGTGTTCGGGTGAGGGTGTGTGTGTGAGTGTCCGGGTTTATGTGAGGTTTGGTTCCAGGAAACATCCTCCCCCCCCCTCCCCATATCTCCTCCCTATTCCCACCGTGGGTTCGAATCCCAGGTGATTAGACCTGCCCTAGGTCAATGGATCCAAGGTATCCATCCGTGGGCCCAACGTATTTCACCCCTTCCCCACTTTCCAAGGGCCAGGTCAATTCCAGCTATCCAGGGAACCTGTCGAAACAGAGGCAGCTACAGGAGGGGACACACAAATATTTGTGCCCTGCAGTTACACACCCGTTCCGACAGGCTCGATCGCAATCTATGCAGATGAGAACACGTTCTCTTCCGACTAGACTACGCTGGAGTCGCTGTATGTGTCAAATTTGGATCCTTTATTTATAGTTAGTATTTTTGGTGTATTAATTGATTTGTTTTAATTTTTTAATGATTTAGGTAGAGTGATTTAAGGGGTTGGGAGGGGGCGGGTTGCGTGTGTAGTGGATTGTACGAGAACGTGGTTGGTTAGTATTTATCTAGTTGTGTTCACCTAGTTGTGCTTGCGAGGGTTGAGCTCTACTCTTTCGGCCCGCCTCTCAACGGTCAATCAATCAATTATTAATAACTAATAAAAAAAATCCACACACACAGACACACACACCCAGGAAGCAGCCCGTAACAGCTGACTAACGCCCAGGTACATATTTACTGCTAGGTAATAGAGGGCATCAGAATAATAGAAACTCTGCTGATTTCCGTTTGTGCCATCACCGGGGGATCGAATGAGCTAGGATTACGAGTCGAGAGCGACGTCCACTCAGCTATAAAGCCCCCTAGTTTGTGTATTGGTGCAAAATATAATTT
Organism: Procambarus clarkii; assembly: GCF_040958095.1. Taxonomy (NCBI): domain Eukaryota; kingdom Metazoa; phylum Arthropoda; class Malacostraca; order Decapoda; family Cambaridae; genus Procambarus; species Procambarus clarkii. The sequence goes on along the minus strand of NW_027189217.1, from coordinate 332,564 downwards.
GGGAGAGGTTAAGGGAAAGGAATGATGTTTGGTGGCCTTGAAAGCTTTGGAAGGGAGGGGGTTGCCAGTTATGAAATAAAATTGTTATTTTTTTAAGATATGATATATATGCAAAAGACGTTGCGAGATATAGTAAGAAAAGTGTTTCTGACTGAGGTTAGGTACTGTGTGATTGACTTGTATGTGGGGAAAAAGAATACTTATTAGAAAATTAGATAAGCTTTAGAAATATTTCTTTGCAAATTAATGTGTAAAAAGCCTATGGTTATCGTACCTTAAACAAACACACGTGAGCACAGTTAGTCCACGGGATTCAGAGTGAGAGTGAACAGCGTAATAGTAACAAAAAATGTGACAATGAGGGGAAACTATGTCATTCAAACGTTAACCATATAAATTACTGTAACACTAACCGAGCGTCCACATACATATTCCAATCAATTTATGATAACCATTTTAGGGTTGGTTAGAATCGGTTATATATCTACGTTAGTTTTTGACTCAAATGAAAAGAACTTAACTCATACATAATGAAATGGATAGTTTTATCATTTCATAAGAAAAATACTCGAAAAACTAATAAATTCAGGAAAACTTTGCTTATTAGGCAAATCGTGCCTTGCATACTAGGCCAGGAAGTACGCTCTGTCTACTAGGTACGATATATATATATATATATATATATATATATATATATATATATATATATATATATATATATATATATATATATATATATATATATATATATATATATATATATATATGTCGTACCTAGTAGCCAGAACGCACTTCTCAGCCTACTATGCAAGGCCCGATTTGCCTAATAAGGCAAGTTTTCATGAAATAATTGTTTTTCGACTACCTAACCTACCTAACCTAACCTAACCTAACGTTTTCGGCTACCTAACCGAACCTAACCTATAGAGATAGGTTAGGTTAGGTTAGGTAGGGTTGGTTAGGTTCGGTCATATATCTACGTTAATTTTAACTCCAATAAAAAAAATTAACCTTATACATAATGAAATGGGTAGGTTTATCATTTCATAAAAAAAAAATTAGAGAAAATATATTAATTCAGGAAAACTTGGCTTATTAGGCAAATGGGGCCTTGCATAGTAGGCTGAGAAGTGCGTTCTGGCTACTAGGTACGACATATATATATATATGTCGTTCCTAGTAGCCAGAACGCACTTCTCGGCCTACTATTCAAGGCCCGATTTGCCTAATAAGCCAAGTTTTCCTGAATTAATATATTTTTTCTAATTTTTTTCTTATGAAATGATAAAGCTACCCATTTCATTATGTATGAGGTCAATTTTTTTTTATTAGAGTTAAAAATATCGTAGATATATGACCGAACCTAACCAACCCTACCTAACCTAACCTAACCTATCTTTATAGGTTAGGTTAGGATAGGTAGCGGAAAAAGCAATATGGAAGTTGTAGTGAAGGACCTGGTGACTCTAGTGGGAGCCCTGAGAACAGAGTTGGACTCTCTGCGGGAGGAGGTGCGTCAGCTTAAAAAACAACGAGAAGTAACGAAGGAGGAGACCAGCAGTAAAGGGACCTCGTCTTGGAGAGTTGCGAAAGACAGGGGCCTTAAGAAGACTTTGATAAAGCCGCCTTCAAACGCCATAGCAACTTCAAATTCATTTGACGTTTTGGAGGACGAGTGCTGTGGAGAGACTGTGGATCGCGCAAAAGGGAAAGCAACGAAGAGAAAGGAAGCGCAGGCCCCTCAGAAAGTAAAGGAAGTACCTAAGCAAACATTAGTTGTGGGAGATTCCCAGATAAGGTATTTGGATAGAACGTTTTGTGCTAGAGATAGGGGGAACAGGTTAAGGGTTTGCTATCCCGGAGCTGGCATTGGTGATATTATAAACAACATGAATGATATTATGGCTGGTAATGGGAACAATCCCATTATTTGCATTAGCGTGGGAGGAAATGATGTTGGTCGAGTCAGGAGTGAGGAACTGATTCAGAGGTATAAAACAGCCATAGAGTTAGTTAGGAGCAAGGGAGGAATCCCGATCATATGTGGCATTCTTCCAAGAAAGGGAGTGGGAAATGAATGGATATCGAGGGCACTTGGTGTCAATTGCCGGCTGGAAAGATATTGCAAATCAAATGCAATATCTTTCATAGACAACTGGGAACACTTCTATGGAAGAAATGAAATGTATGCTCGTGATGGGGTGCATCTATCGAGAGCTGGGGTTGTTGCTGTTGCGAACTCGCTAGAAGAAGTGGTTAGAGGTGTTTGTTTGGGTTTAAACTGTTAGTAGATAGAGGTATGGGAATTGATTTGGAGGAAGGAGGTAATAAAAGTATGTGTTTGTGGGAGAAAGGAATTGGCAAAACGATCAGGGAAAGAGAAGGTCCGCAAAATAACAATTCACTTAGGGTATATTACACTAACAGTAGAAGTCTAAGAAATAAAATTAACGAATTAAATGCTCTTGTCTGCACAGAAAAAATAGATATTATTGCACTTACCGAAACGTGGATGAATGTAGAAAATAGAGAACTATTAGCTGAATATCAAATATATGGATTTAAACTATTTCACACAGATAGATATATTAGACGAGGAGGTGGAGTAGCCATATATGTTAGGGACAATTTGAAATGTAGTCTCAAAGAGGGAATCAAAACAGAGCCACACACAGAAACTATTTGGATTGAATTAAACGAAAAAGCTAATAATATTATAATAGGAGTAATATATAGGCCACCAAATTTAGACAGAATGGAAGCAAAGCATCTATGGGATGAAATATCTAGAGCATCTAGATCTAACAGTATTTATGTCATGGGTGACTTTAATTTTAGCGGAATAAACTGGTTGAACAAAACAGGGAATAGTGAAGCAGAAGATTTTCTAGAATTAATTGACGATTGCTTTCTTACGCAACACATTAAGGAACCAACACGGGAAAATAATATTTTAGATTTAGTGTTAACTAACAGGGAAACGCAAATTAATGACATCGAAATAGGGAGTGAGCTAGGGAGCAGTGATCACAAAGAAATCAGATTTAGTATAGAATGGAATAGACCAGTAGGAGAAAATTCTGTTAAAGTGCCAGATTTTCGAAAAGCTGATTTTAATAGCCTAAGAAATTTTTTGGGTCAAATTGATTGGAAAGGCTTGGGTATGGGGTGTGGGCCGGTCTTGGAGCGAGACATGAACCCATCGATAGGTGACTTAAATGGGGATTTCGATGTGGATTCAATATATAACTTATTTAAGAATATTCTAAACAAAGCACAGGAACGTAGTATACCATACAAATTGAATAGATCGTATACTAATGACCCAAAGTGGATAACAAAGAATTTGAAGAACCTTATAGGTAAAAAGAGAGCTTGGTACAAAAGGATTAAAAATGGGGAGGTCACTTTAGAACAGGAATTCGTACAACTGGTTAGAAATGTTAAAAAAGAGATAAGGAAAGCAAAAAGAAACTATGAAGTTCGCATAGCAGGGCAAGCAAAGACAAATCCTAAAGGGTTTTTTCAGTTATATCGTACTAAGACTAGGGAAAGGATAGGTCCATTAAAAACTGAGACAGGTCAAATAACAGATAGTGATGAAGAGATGAGTAGTATTTTTAATAAATATTTTGTATCTGTATTTACTAAAGAGGAACTTAACAATATGCCTTCAGCCGAACAAGTCTATGTGGGTGGGGACGAGGACAGGTTGACGAGTTTAGCAGTTACCAGGGAGGATGTTCTTAAACAAATAGTAAAACTCAAACCAAACAAATCCCCAGGGCCGGATGAAGTGTTTGCTAGGGTGCTTAAAGAATGCAAAGAGGAGCTTTGTGACCCACTGTCAACCATATTTAATAAATCAATAGAGTCAGGCAGAGTGCCAGAGTTTTGGAAAGTTGCTAATGTGATACCAGTTTTTAAGAAAGGAGATAGATCACTTGCGTCTAACTATCGACCAATTAGCCTAACGTCTATTGTGGGAAAGTTACTCGAATCTATAATAGCAAATAAAATTCGTCTTCATCTTGAAAAACATAAATTAATAATTGAGTCGCAACATGGTTTTATAAATGGCCGTTCATGTTTAACAAATTTGTTATCTTTTTATTCTAGCATTGTTGAGGCAGTTGATAGTGGTAAGGATTGCGATGTTGTATACCTTGACTTTAGCAAAGCTTTTGATACAGTGCCACATGAAAGACTGATTAAAAAAATAGAGTCTCATGGTATTGGGGGTGCTATATTAAGCTGGATTAGGGCATGGCTATACCAAAGGAAACAGAGAGTTAGTATAAATGGAATCAAGTCAGAGTGGGAAAATGTTGTAAGTGGAGTGCCTCAAGGCTCTGTCCTGGGACCTCTGTTGTTTATAATATATATAAATGATTTAGATTCAGGTTTGAGTAGCAACATTTGCAAATTTGCCGATGATACGAAAATCGGTAGGGAAATTAATTCGGAGGAGGACTCACTATCACTTCAAGTTGATCTAGATAGGGTTTTGAAATGGTCAAAGGATTGGCAGATGCAGTTTAATGCTGATAAATGTAAAGTTCTGAGGTTAGGTAATGATGATAGAGTTACAAGATACGAGCTAGATGGTGTTGTGATTGCGAAGTCGGATTGCGAAAGGGATCTGGGAGTTATGATTAGTAAGAATTTAAAACAAAAGGATCAATGCATAAATGTTCGTAATAAGGCAAATCGGACACTTGGATTTATTAATCGCAGCGTTAGTAACAAGACACCTGGTGTGGTTCTCAAGCTATATCTTGCTCTAGTTAGGCCCCATTTAGATTATGCAGTTCAGTTTTGGTCGCCATATTATAGAATGGATATAAATTCACTTGAACGTGTCCAGCGTAGGATGACTAAGTTAATTCCCCAAATTAGAAATCTTTCATATGAAGAAAGATTAACAAAGCTTAAGTTGCATTCACTGGAAAGGCGAAGAGTTAGGGGCGACATGATAGAGGTTTACAAGTGGGTGAATGGACATAACAAGGGGGATATTAATAGGGTATTAAAAGTATCAACACAGGACAGAACACGAAACAATGGGTATAAATTGGATAAGTTTAGATTTAGGAAAGACTTGGGTAAATACTGGTTCAGTAACAGGGTTGTAGATTTGTGGAACCAATTGCCGCGTAACATTGTGGAGGTGGGGTCCCTCGATTGTTTCAAGCGCGGGTTGGACAAGTATATGAGTGGGATTGGGTGGTTATAGAATAGGAGCTGCCTCGTATGGGCCAATAGGCCTTCTGCAGTTACCTTTGTTCTTATGTTCTTAAAAGGTAGGTTAGGTTAGGTAGGTTAGGTTGCCGAAAAACAATTAATTCATGAAAACTTGGCTTATTAGGCAAATCAGGCCTTGCATAGTAGGCTGAGAAGTGCGTTCTGGCTACTAGGTACGACATATACATATATATATATATTTTTCATTGAATATGACCGCATATTCTGTATTTAAGTTTTTCTGGTTTAGGGCTTCTATCCCTCTAACTATTTTCTTAGCATCAGGGCTTAATTGGAATAGGAGTTCTCCAAAACTCATTTTCGTACTTTTAAGGTGAAGAAAAGAAGTGATTTACTATAGAGTGTATTACACTTATTTGTATAATTTGCACGACGTTTCGAACCTCCATGGTTCATTCTCAAGTGAACAGATATTACAATACTAGTTGATTTTATACCCGCATTAGGTCAGGTGATAATACAATGAAGGTGAAAAACATGGGGGGATACATAAGGGATAAACATAGGGGCTGCAGAAGGCGTATTGGCCCATACGAGGCATCTCCTATCTAAACACAAAGATTAATCCAGTGTAATTGGCCTGTTATGTTGGACATTGTCTTCTGTGTTGGCATCGATATGTTCTTGTCTTGTCCTTACTCTCATGGTGGGTAGAGTAAATAGTTCCGTGATTTGGGTGTTCATGGTAGGTCGCTCTATTCTTATGTGAATTGCCTCAAGAATTTGTAATCTTCTTGAATCTTGGGTTTTGTCTATTATGCAAGTATTCTTGTTCAACATTTCTCTTGTTAGAGTAATGTCATGGGCTTGTCTCATGTGATTCCTAGGGGCACCAGATTGAAGATGGCATGTCAAACGCCTCGTCAGCTTGGTCGACGTCATACCTATGTACTTACATTGAAGGTTACATCCTTCGTGGGGGCAAGTGTACATGTATACAACGCTTGACTGCTGTAGAGGGTTCTCCGTCGGCTTCGGGCTGTTTTTGATAAGGAGTTCGGAAGTCTTCTTGGTTTTGTAGAATATTATCAGGTTTATGTTTTGGTTAGGAGTAGTGCTTTTTACTCCTTTACGGATTATTTCTTTCATTATTCTTTCCTCTTTTATATGTTCACTGTGCATGGTTGATTTGTAATATAATTTTATTGGGGGTGTTGTGGTTTCTGTTCTAGGTTCTGAATTATACCAACGGTCCAAGTGTCGTCTTATAGCAGCGTTTATTTCCGCGTTGCTATATCCGTTGTTCACCAATACCTGAGTTACTCTTTCAAACTCTCTACTCACGTTGCTCCATTCAGAGCAGTGGGTAAGCGCTCGACGAATATAAGCATTGAGAACACTGGTTTTGTATCTTTGGGGGCACTCACTTCTACCGTTCAGGCATAATCCTATGTTGGTGGGCTTGGTATATACGTTGGTGCTTAAAGAGGTTCCTGTTTTTGTTATTAGTACATCCAAGAATGGCAGACTGTTATTTTCACTATTTTCATGTGTAAATCGGAGTACTGACTCTCTCTCTAGGTGTCTTTTTAGGTCAATTAGTTCATCTGAGTCTTTTACTATTACGAATATGTCATCTACATAACGGCAGTATACAGTTGGTTTTTGTCTGCTACTGAAGACCCTATCTTCGATGGTTCCCATATAAAAATTAGCAAATAAAACTCCTAAGGGGGAGCCCATTGCTACTCCGTCTATTTGTAAATACATGTCTCCTTGTGGACTGATGAAAGGGGCTTCCTTTGTACATGCTTCGAGAAGACTTTTCAAGTGTGGCTCAGGTATGTCTAATTTGGGGGTGCTCTCGTCTCTGTATACTCTGTCCAGTATCATTCCTATGGTTGTGTCGACTGGGACGTTGGTAAAAAGGGATTCAACGTCCAGGGAAGCGATGATTCCATCGGGCTGGGTAGATTTGATCAATTCTAGAAAATCTGCTGATGATTGTAGACTAAACTTACTTGGAGTGTATGGAGTTAGGAGTTCATTGAGTTTCTTTGCCACGTGATAAGTTGGGGTTGGTATTTGGCTGATTATAGGGCGTAGTGGGTTACCTGGTTTATGCGTCTTAACATTGCCGTAGGCATATTCTAAGCCATAGTCGCCTTGAAGTTTATTGAAATGCACACTACCTTTCTTTGCGTTGATTGCTGTAATTGTTTTGTTTACTTTCCGCTTAAGGTCTTCTACGGGGTTCCTCGTGATTCGTTGAAATTTGGAGTCGTCACTTAGGATGTCGCTAATTTTGTTCATGTATTCATGGGTAGGAATCAATACATATGCTGCTGTTTTGTCGGCTTTTCTTATTGTTACGTCTTTCAGATTTTTTAGTTGTTTCGCTTTTAGTTGTTTCGCTACGCGAAGAAAGGTAGTGTGCACTTCAATAAACTTCAAGGCGACTATGGCTTAGGATATGCCTACGGCAATGTTAAGACGCATAAACCAGGTAACCCACTACGCCCTATAATCAGCCAAATACCAACCCCAACTTATCACGTGGCAAAGAAACTCAATGAACTCCTAACTCCATACACTCCAAGTAAGTTTAGTCTACAATCATCAGCAGATTTTCTAGAATTGATCAAATCTACCCAGCCCGATGGAATCATCGCTTCCCTGGACGTTGAATCCCTTTTTACCAACGTCCCAGTCGACACAACCATAAGAATGATACTGGACAGAGTATACAGAGACGAGAGCACCCCCAAATTAGACATACCTGAGCCACACTTGAAAAGTCTTCTCGAAGCATGTACAAAGGAAGCCCCTTTCATCAGTCCACAAGGAGACATGTATTTACAAATAGACGGAGTAGCAATGGGCTCCCCCTTAGGAGTTTTATTTGCTAATTTTTATATGGGAACCATCGAAGATAGGGTCTTCAGTAGCAGACAAAAACCAACTGTATACTGCCGTTATGTAGATGACATATTCGTAATAGTAAAAGACTCAGATGAACTAATTGACCTAAAAAGACACCTAGAGAGAGAGTCAGTACTCCGATTTACACATGAAAATAGTGAAAATAACAGTCTGCCATTCTTGGATGTACTAATAACAAAAACAGGAACCTCTTTAAGCACCAACGTATATACCAAGCCCACCAACATAGAATTATGCCTGAACGGTAGAAGTGAGTGCCCCCAAAGATACAAAACCAGTGTTCTCAATGCTTATATTCGTCGAGCGCTTACCCACTGCTCTGAATGGAGCAACGTGAGTAGAGAGTTTGAAAGAGTAACTCAGGTATTGGTGAACAACGGATATAGCAACGCGGAAATAAACGCTGCTATAAGAAGACACTTGGACCGTTGGTATAATTCAGAACCTAGAACAGAAACCACAACACCCCCAATAAAATTATATTACAAATCAACCATGCACAGTGAACATATAAAAGAGGAAAGAATAATGAAAGAAATAATCCGTAAAGGAGTAAAAAGCACTACTCCTAACCAAAACATAAACCTGATAATATTCTACAAAACCAAGAAGACTTCCGAACTCCTTATCAAAAACAGCCCGAAGCCGACGGAGAACCCTCTACAGCAGTCAAGCGTTGTATACATGTACACTTGCCCCCACGAAGGATGTAACCTTCAATGTAAGTACATAGGTATGACGTCGACCAAGCTGACGAGGCGTTTGACATGCCATCTTCAATCTGGTGCCCCTAGGAATCACATGAGACAAGCCCATGACATTACTCTAACAAGAGAAATGTTGAACAAGAATACTTGCATAATAGACAAAACCCAAGATTCAAGAAGATTACAAATTCTTGAGGCAATTCACATAAGAATAGAGCGACCTACCATGAACACCCAAATCACGGAACTATTTACTCTACCCACCATGAGAGTAAGGACAAGACAAGAACATATCGATGCCAACACAGAAGAAAATGTCCAACATAACAGGCCAATTACACTGGATTAATCTTTGTGTTTAGATAGGAGATGCCTCGTATGGGCCAATACGCCTTCTGCAGCCCCTATGTTTATCCCTTATGTATCCCCCCATGTTTTTCACCTTCATTGTATTATCACCTGACCTAATGCGGGTATAAAATCAACTAGTATTGTAATATCTGTTCACTTGAGAATGAACCATGGAGGTTCGAAACGTCGTGCAAATTATACAAATAAGTGTAATACACTCTATAGTAAATCACTTCTTTTCTTCACCTTAAAAGTACGAAAATGAGTTTTGGAGAACTCCTATTCCAATTAGGCCCTGATGCTAAGAAAATAGTTAGAGGGATAGAAGCCCTAAACCAGAAAAACTTAAATACAGAATATGCGGTCATATTCAATGAAACATGTTTGAAAGAAAACCTGCTGCCAGTATACACCAATATATATATATATATATATATATATATATATATATATATATATATATATATATATATATATATATATATATATATATATATATATATATATATTTATATATATATATATTTTTTAATATGTTATATTTATAAATATATATGTATATTTAAATATTGATATATACCTGTGGGTCCAGGAGGCCATCTGTGTCCCCTCAGTTGGTCTCCCTTATCACAGTTTGTGTCTATGGATGTGTGTCTGTGTGTGAGTGTGTTTATCCCTGTGAGTGTCCGAGTGAGTGTGAGTGCCCCTGTGAGTGTCCGTGTGCGTGTGTGTCCGGTTATACCTGTGGATCCACGAGGCCATCTGTGTCCCCTCAGATGGTCTCCCTTATCACAGTCTATGGGTGTGTGTGTGTGAGTATGAGTGTCCCTGTGAGTGTTCGGGTGAGGGTGTATGTGTGAGTGTCCGAGTTTATGTGAGGTTTGGTTCCAGGAAACATCCTCCCCCCCCCCCCCCTCCCCATATCTCCTCCCTATTCCCACCGTGGGTTCGAATCCCAGGTGATTAGACCTGCCCTAGGTCAATGGATCCAAGGTATCCATCCGTGGGCCCAACGTATTTCACCCCTTCCCCACTTTCCAAGGGCCAGGTCAATTCCAGCTATCCAGGGAACCTGTCGAAACAGAGGCAGCTACAGGAGGGGACACACAAATATTTGTGCCCTGCAGTTACACACCCGTTCCGACAGGCTCGATCGCAATCTATGCAGATGAGAACACGTTCTCTTCCGACTAGACTACGCTGGAGTCGCTGTATGTGTCAAATTTGGATCCTTTATTTATAGTTAGTATTTTTGGTGTATTAATTGATTTGTTTTAATTTTTTAATGATTTAGGTAGAGTGATTTAAGGGGTTGGGAGGGGGCGGGTTGCGTGTGTAGTGGATTGTACGAGAACGTGGTTGGTTAAAATTATCTAGTTGTGTTCACCTAGTTGTGCTTGCGAGGGTTGAGCTCTACTCTTTCGGCCCGCCTCTCAACTGTCAATCAATCAATTATTAATAACTAATAAAAAAAATCCACACACACAGACACACACACCCAGGAAGCAGCCCGTAACAGCTGACTAACGCCCAGGTACATATTTACTGCTAGGTAATAGAGGGCATCAGAATAATAGAAACTCTGCTGATTTCCGTTTGTGCCATCACCGGGGGATCGAATGAGCTAGGATTACGAGTCGAGAGCGACGTCCACTCAGCTATAAAGCCCCCTAGTTTGTGTATTGGTGCAAAAGATAATTTGGGAGAGGTTAAGGGAAAGGAATGATGTTTGGTGGCCTTGAAAGCTTTGGAAGGGAGGGGGTTGCCAGTTATGAAATAAAATTGTTATTTTTTTAAGATATGATATATATGCAAAAGACGTTGCGAGATATAGTAAGAAAAGTGTTTCTGACTGAGGTTAGGTACTGTGTGATTGACTTGTATGTGGGGAAAAAGAATACTTATTAGAAAATTAGATAATCTTTAGAAATATTTCTTTGCAAATTAATGTGTAAAAAGCCTATGGTTATCGTACCTTAAACAAACACACGTGAGCACAGTTAGTCCACGGGATTCAGAGTGAGAGTGAACAGCGTAATAGTAACAAAAAATGTGGCAATGAGGGGAAACTATGTCATTCAAACGTTAACCATATAAATTACTGTAACACTAACCGAGCGTCCACATACATATTCCAATCAATTTATGATAACCATTTTAGGGTTGGTTAGAATCGGTTATATATCTACGTTAGTTTTTGACTCAAATGAAAAGAACTTAACTCATACATAATGAAATGGATAGTTTTATCATTTCATAAGAAAAATACTCGAAAAACTAATAAATTCAGGAAAACTTTGCTTATTAGGCAAATCGTGCCTTGCATACTAGGCCAGGAAGTACGCTCTGTCTACTAGGTACGATATATATATATATATATATATATATATATATATATATATATATATATATATATATATATATATATATATATATATATATATATATATATATATATATATGTCGTTCCTAGTAGCCAGAACGCACTTCTCGGCCTACTATTCAAGGCCCGATTTGCCTAATAAGCCAAGTTTTCCTGAATTAATATATTTTTTCTATTTTTTTTCTTATGAAATGATAAAGCTACCCATTTCATTATGTATGAGGTCAATTTTTTTTTATTAGAGTTAAAAATATCGTAGATATATGACCGAACCTAACCATCCCTACCTAACCTAACCTATCTTTATAGGTTAGGTTAGGATAGGTAGCGGAAAAAGGTAGGTTAGGTTAGGTAGGTTAGGTGGCCGAAAAACAATTAATTCATGAAAACTTGGCTTATTAGGCAAATCAGGCCTTGCATAGTAGGCTGAGAAGTGCGTTCTGGCTACTAGGTACGACATATATATATATATATATATATATATATATATATATATATATATATATATATATATATATATATATATATATATATATATATATATATATATATTTATATATATATATTTTTTTAATATGTTATATTTATAAATATATATGTATATTTAAATATTGATATATACCTGTGGGTCCAGGAGGCCATCTGTGTCCCCTCAGTTGGTCTCCCTTATCACAGTTTGTGTCTATGGATGTGTGTCTGTGTGTGAGTGTGTTTATCCCTGTGAGTGTCCGGGTGAGTGTGAGTGCCCCTGTGAGTGTCCGTGTGCGTGTGTGTCCGGTTATACCTGTGGATCCACGAGGCCATCTGTGTCCCCTCACATGGTCTCCCTTATCACAGTCTATGGGTGTGTGTGTGTGAGTATGAGTGTCCCTGTGAGTGTTCGGGTGAGGGTGTGTGTGTGAGTGTCCGGGTTTATGTGAGGTTTGGTTCCAGGAAACATCCTCCCCCCCCTCCCCATATCTCCTCCCTATTCCCACCGTGGGTTCGAATCCCAGGTGATTAGACCTGCCCTAGGTCAATGGATCCAAGGTATCCATCCGTGGGCCCAACGTATTTCACCCCTTTCCCACTTTCCAAGGGTCAGGTCAATTCCAGCTATCCAGGGAACCTGTCGAAACAGAGGCAGCTACAGGAGGGGACACACAAATATTTGTGCCCTGCAGTTACACACCCGTTCCGACAGGCTCGATCGCAATCTATGCAGATGAGAACACGTTCTCTTCCGACTAGACTACGCTGGAGTCGCTGTATGTGTCAAATTTGGTTCCTTTATTTATAGTTAGTATTTTTGGTGTATTAATTGATTTGCTTTAATTTTTTAATGATTTAGGTAGAGTGATTTAAGGGGTTGGGAGGGGGCGGGTTGCGTGTGTAGTGGATTGTACGAGAACGTGGTTGGTTAGTATTTATCTAGTTGTGTTCACCTAGTTGTGCTTGCGAGGGTTGAGCTCTACTCTTTCGGCCCGCCTCTCAACTGTCAATCAATCAATTATTAATAACTAATAAAAAAAATCCACACACACAGACACACACACCCAGGAAGCAGCCCGTAACAGCTGACTAACGCCCAGGTACATATTTACTGCTAGGTAATAGAGGGCATCAGAATAATAGAAACTCTGCTGATTTCCGTTTGTGCCATCACCGGGGGATCGAATGAGCTAGGATTACGAGTCGAGAGCGACGTCCACTCAGCTATAAAGCCCCCTAGTTTGTGTATTGGTGCAAAAGATAATTTGGGAGAGGTTAAGGGAAAGGAATGATGTTTGGTGGCCTTGAAAGCTTTGGAAGGGAGGGGGTTGCCAGTTATGAAATAAAATTGTTATTTTTTTAAGATATGATATATATGCAAAAGACGTTGCGAGATATAGTAAGAAAAGTGTTTCTGACTGAGGTTAGGTACTGTGTGATTGACTTGTATGTGGGGAAAAAGAATACTTATTAGAAAATTAGATAATCTTTAGAAATATTTCTTTGCAAATTAATGTGTAAAAAGCCTATGGTTATCGTACCTTAAACAAACACACGTGATCACAGTTAGTCCACGGGATTCAGAGTGAGAGTGAACAGCGTAATAGTAACAAAAAATGTGACAATGAGGGGAAACTATGTCATTCAAACGTTAACCATATAAATTACTGTAACACTAACCGAGCGTCCACATACATATTCCAATCAATTTATGATAACCATTTTAGGGTTGGTTAGAATCGGTTATATATCTACGTTAGTTTTTGACTCAAATGAAAAGAACTTAACTCATACATAATGAAATGGATAGTTTTATCATTTCATAAGAAAAATACTCGAAAAACTAATAAATTCAGGAAAACTTTGCTTATTAGGCAAATCGTGCCTTGCATACTAGGCCAGGAAGTACGCTCTGTCTACTAGGTACGATATATATATATATATATATATATATATATATATATATATATATATATATATATATATATATTTATATATATATATATATATATATATATATGTCGTTCCAAGTAGCCAGAACGCACTTCTCGGCCTACTATTCAAGGCCCGATTTGCCTAATAAGCCAAGTTTTCCTGAATTAATATATTTTTTCTAATTTTTTTCTTATGAAATGATAAAGCTACCCATTTCATTATGTATGAGGTCAATTTTTTTTTATTAGAGTTAAAAATATCGTAGATATATGACCGAACCTAACCAACCCTACCTAACCTAACCTAACCTATCTTTATAGGTTAGGTTAGGATAGGTAGCGGAAAAAGGTAGGTTAGGTTAGGTAGGTTAGGTTGCCGAAAAACAATTAATTCATGAAAACTTGGCTTATTAGGCAAATCAGGCCTTGCATAGTAGGCTGAGAAGTGCGTTCTGGCTACTAGGTACGACATATACATATATATATATTTTTTTTTTTAATATGTTATATTTATAAATATATATGTATATTTAAATATTGATATATACCTGTGGGTCCAGGAGGCCATCTGTGTCCCCTCAGTTGGTCTCCCTTATCACAGTTTGTGTCTATGGATGTGTGTCTGTGTGTGAGTGTGTTTATCCTTGTGAGTGTCCGGGTGAGTGTGAGAGCCCCTGTGAGTGTCCGTGTGCGTGTGTGTCCGGTTATACCTGTGGATCCACGAGGCCATCTGTGTCCCCTCAGATGGTCTCCCTTATCACAGTCTATGGGTGTGTGTGTGTGAGTATGAGTGTCCCTGTGAGTGTTCGGGTGAGGGTGTGTGTGTGAGTGTCCGGGTTTATGTGAGGTTTGGTTCCAGGAAACATCCTCCCCCCCCCCCTCCCCATATCTCCTCCCTATTCCCACCGTGGGTTCGAATCCCAGGTGATTAGACCTGCCCTAGGTCAATGGATCCAAGGTATCCATCCGTGGGCCCAACGTATTTCACCCCTTCCCCACTTTCCAAGGGCCAGGTCAATTCCAGCTATCCAGGGAACCTGTCGAAACAGAGGCAGCTACAGGAGGGGACACACAAATATTTGTGCCCTGCAGTTACACACCCGTTCCGACAGGCTCGATCGCAATCTATGCAGATGAGAACACGTTCTCTTCCGACTAGACTATGCTGGAGTCGCTGTATGTGTCAAATTTGGATCCTTTATTTATAGTTAGTATTTTTGGTGTATTAATTGATTTGCTTTAATTTTTTAATGATTTAGGTAGAGTGATTTAAGGGGTTGGGAGGGGGCGGGTTGCGTGTGTAGTGGATTGTACGAGAACGTGGTTGGTTAGTATTTATCTAGTTGTGTTCACCTAATTGTGCTTGCGAGGGTTGAGCTCTACTCTTTCGGCCCGCCTCTCAACTGTCAATCAATCAATTATTAATAACTAATAAAAAAAATCCACACACACAGACACACACACCCATGAAGCAGCCCGTAACAGCTGACTAACGCCCAGGTACATATTTACTGCTAGGTAATAGAGGGCATCAGAATAATAGAAACTCTGCTGATTTCCGTTTGTGCCATCACCGGGGGATCGAATGAGCTAGGATTACGAGTCGAGAGCGACGTCCACTCAGCTATAAAGCCCCCTAGTTTGTGTATTGGTGCAAAAGATAATTTGGGAGAGGTTAAGGGAAAGGAATGATGTTTGGTGGCCTTGAAAGCTTTGGAAGGGAGGGGGTTGCCAGTTATGAAATAAAATTGTTATTTTTTTAAGATATGATATATATGCAAAAGACGTTGCGAGATATAGTAAGAAAAGTGTTTCTGACTGAGGTTAGGTACTGTGTGATTGACTTGTATGTGGGGAAAAAGAATACTTATTAGAAAATTAGATAATCTTTAGAAATATTTCTTTGCAAATTAATGTGTAAAAAGCCTATGGTTATCGTACGTTAAACAAACACACGTGATCACAGTTAGTCCACGGGATTCAGAGTGAGAGTGAACAGCGTAATAATAACAAAAAATGTGACAATGAGGGGAAACTATGTCATTCAAACGTTAACCATATAAATTACTGTAACACTAACCGAGCGTCCACATACATATTCCAATCAATTTATGATAACCATTTTAGGGTTGGTTAGAATCGGTTATATATCTACGTTAGTTTTTGACTCAAATGAAAAGAACTTAACTCATACATAATGAAATGGATAGTTTTATCATTTCATAAGAAAAATACTCGAAAAACTAATAAATTCAGGAAAACTTTGCTTATTAGGCAAATCGTGCCTTGCATACTAGGCCAGGAAGTACGCTCTGTCTACTAGGTACGATATATATATATATATATATATATATATATATATATATATATATATATATATATATATATATATATATATATATATATATATATATGTCGTTCCTAGTAGCCAGAACGCACTTCTCGGCCTACTATTCAAGGCCCGATTTGCCTAATAAGCCAAGTTTTCCTGAATTAATATATTTTTTCTAATTTTTTTCTTATGAAATGATAAAGCTACCCATTTCATTATGTATGAGGTCAATTTTTTTTTATTAGAGTTAAAAATATCGTAGATATATGACCGAACCTAACCAACCCTACCTAACCTAACCTAACCTATCTTTATAGGTTAGGTTAGGATAGGTAGCGGAAAAAGGTAGGTTAGGTTAGGTAGGTTAGGTTGCCGAAAAACAATTAATTCATGAAAACTTGGCTTATTAGGCAAATCAGGCCTTGCATAGTAGGCTGAGAAGTGCGTTCTGGCTACTAGGTACGACATATACATATATATATATATATATATATATATATATATATATATATATATATATATATATATATATATATATATATATATGTCGTACCTAGTAGCCAGAACTCACTTCTCAGCCTATTATTCAAGGCCCAATTTGCCTAATAAGCCAAGTTTTCCTGAATTAATATATTTACTATAATTTTTTTCTTATGAAATGATAAAGCAACCCTTTTCTCTATGTATGAGGTCATTTTTTTTTTATTGGAGTTAAAATTAACGTAGATATATGACCGAACCTAACCAACCCTACCTAACCTAACCTAACCTATATTTATAGGTAAGGTTAGGTTAGGTAGCCAAAAAAAGCTAGGTTAGGTTAGGTTAGGTAGGTTAGGTAGACGAAAAAACATTAATTCATGAAAACTTGGCTTATTAGGCAAATCGGGCCTTGAATAGTAGGCAGAGAAGTGCGTTCTGGCTATTAGGTACGACATATATATATATATATATATATATATATATATATATATATATATATATATATATATATATATATATATATATATATATATTTATATATATATATATTTTTTAATATGTTATATTTATAAATATATATGTATATTTAAATATTGATATAAACCTGTGGGTCCAGGAGGCCATCTGTGTCCCCTCAGTTGGTCTCCCTTATCACAGTTTGTGTCTATGGATGTGTGTCTGTGTGTGAGTGTGTTTATCCCTGTGAGTGTCCGGGTGAGTGTGAGTGCCCCTGTGAGTGTCTGTGTGCGTGTGTGTCCGGTTATACCTGTGGATCCACGAGGCCATCTGTGTCCCCTCAGATGGTCTCCCTTATCACAGTCTATGGGTGTGTGTGTGTGAGTATGAGTGTCCCTGTGAGTGTTCGGGTGAGGGTGTGTGTGTGAGTGTCCGGGTTTATGTGAGGTTTGGTTCCAGGAAACATCCTCCCCCCCCCCCCTCCCCATATCTCCTCCCTATTCCCACCGTGGGTTCGAATCCCAGGTGATTAGACCTGCCCTAGGTCAATGGATCCAAGGTATCCATCCGTGGGCCCAACGTATTTCACCCCTTCCCCACTTTCCAAGGGCCAGGTCAATTCCAGCTTTCCAGGGAACCTGTCGAAACAGAGGCAGCTACAGGAGGGGACACACAAATATTTGTGCCCTGCAGTTACACACCCGTTCCGACAGGCTCGATCGCAATCTATGCAGATGAGAACACGTTCTCTTCCGACTAGACTACGCTGGAGTCGCTGTATGTGTCAAATTTGGATCCTTTATTTATAGTTAGTATTTTTGGTGTATTAATTGATTTGTTTTAATTTTTTAATGATTTAGGTAGAGTGATTTAAGGGGTTGGGAGGGGGCGGGTTGGGTGTGTAGTAGATTGTACGAGAACGTGGTTGGTTAGTATTTATCTAGTTGTGTTCACCTAGTTGTGCTTGCGAGGGTTGAGCTCTACTCTTTCGGCCCGCCTCTCAACTGTCAATCAATCAATTATTAATAACTAATAAAAAAAATTCACACACACAGACACACACACCCAGGAAGCAGCCCGTAACAGCTGACTAACGCCCAGGTACATATTTACTGCTAGGTAATAGAGGGCATCAGAATAATAGAAACTCTGCTGATTTCCGTTTGTGCCATCACCGGGGGATGGAATGAGCTAGGATTACGAGTCGAGAGCGACGTCCACTCAGCTATAAAGCCCCCTAGTTTGTGTATTGGTGCAAAAGATAATTTGGGAGAGGTTAAGGGAAAGGAATGATGTTTGGTGGCCTTGAAAGCTTTGGAAGGGAGGGGGTTGCCAGTTATGAAATAAAATTGTTATTTTTTTAAGATATATATGCAAAAGACGTTGCGAGATATAGTAAGAAAAGTGTTTCTGACTGAGGTTAGGTACTGTGTGATTGACTTGTATGTGGGGAAAAAGAATACTTATTAGAAAATTAGATAATCTTTAGAAATATTTCTTTGCAAATTAATGTGTAAAAAGCCTATGGTTATCGTACCTTAAACAAACACACGTGAGCACAGTTAGTCCACGGGATTCAGAGTGAGAGTGAACAGCGTAATAGTAACAAAAAATGTGACAATGAGGGGAAACTATGTCATTCAAACGTTAACCATATAAATTACTGTAACACTAACCGAGCGTCCACATACATATTCCAGTCAATTTATGATAACCATTTTAGGGTTGGTTAGAATCGGTTATATATCTACGTTAGTTTTTGACTCAAATGAAAAGAACTTAACTCATACATAATGAAATGGATAGTTTTATCATTTCATAAGAAAAATACTCGAAAAACTAATAAATTCAGGAAAACTTTGCTTATTAGGCAAATCGTGCCTTGCATACTAGGCCAGGAAGTACGCTCTGTCTACTAGGTACGATATATATATATATATATATATATATATATATATATATATATATATATATATATATATATATATATATATATATATATATATATATATATATGTCGTTCCTAGTAGCCAGAACGCACTTCTCAGCCTACTATTCAAGGCCCGATTTGCCTAATAAGCCAAGTTTTCCTGAATTAATATATTTTTTCTAATTTTTTTCTTATGAAATGATAAAGCTACCCATTTCAATATGTATGAGGTCAATTTTTTTTTATTAGAGTTAAAAATATCGTAGATATATGACCGAACCTAACCAACCCTACCTAACCTAACCTCACCTATCTTTATAGGTTAGGTTAGGATAGGTAGCGGAAAAAGGTAGGTTAGGTTAGGTAGGTTAGGTTGCCGAAAAACAATTAATTCATGAAAACTTGGCTTATTAGGCAAATCAGGCCTTGCATAGTAGGCTGAGAAGTGCGTTCTGGCTACTAGGTACGAAATATACATATATATATATATATATATATATATATATATATATATATATATATATATATATATATATATATATATATATATATATATATATATATATATATATATATATATTTATATATATATATTTTTTTTAATATGTTATATTTATAAATATATATGTATATTTAAATATTAATATATACCTGTGGGTCCAGGAGGCCATCTGTGTCCCCTCAGTTGGTCTCCCTTATCACAGTTTGTGTCTATGGATGTGTGTCTGTGTGTGAGTGTGTTTATCCCTGTGAGTGTCCGGGTGAGTGTGAGTGCCCCTGTGAGTGTCCGTGTGCGTGTGTGTCCGGTTATACCTGTGGATCCACGAGGCCATCTGTGTCCCCTCAGATGGTCTCCCTTATCACAGTCTATGGGTGTGTGTGTGTGAGTATGAGTGTCCCTGTGAGTGTTCGGGTGAGGGTGTGTGTGTGAGTGTCCGGGTTTATGTGAGGTTTGGTTCCAGGAAACATCCTCCCCCCCCCCCTCCCCATATCTCCTCCCTATTCCCACCGTGGGTTTGAATCCCAGGTGATTAGACCTGCCCTAGGTCAATGGATCCAAGGTATCCATCCGTGGGCCCAACGTATTTCACCCCTTTCCCACTTTCCAAGGGCCAGGTCAATTCCAGCTATCCAGGGAACCTGTCGAAACAGAGGCAGCTACAGGAGGGGACACACGAATATTTGTGCCCTGCAGTTACAGACCCGTTCCGACAGGCTCGATCGCAATCTATGCAGATGAGAACACGTTCTCTTCCGACTAGACTACGCTGGAGTCGCTGTATGTGTCAAATTTGGAACCTTTATTTATAGTTAGTATTTTTGGTGTATTAATTGATTTGTTTTAATTTTTTAATGATTTAGGTAGAGTGATTTAAGGGGTTGGGAGGGGGCGGGTTGCGTGTGTAGTGGATTGTACGAGAACGTGGTTGGTTAGTATTTATCTAGTTGTGTTCACCTAGTTGTGCTTGCGAGGGTTGAGCTCTACTCTTTCGGCCCGCCTCTCAACTGTCAATCAATCAATTATTAATAACTAATAAAAAAAATCCACACACACAGACACACACACCCAGGAAGCAGCCCGTAACAGCTGACTAACGCCCAGGTACATATTTACTGCTAGGTAATAGAGGGCATCAGAATAATAGAAACTCTGCTGATTTCCGTTTGTGCCATCACCGGGGGATCGAATGAGCTAGGATTACGAGTCGAGAGCGACGTCCACTCAGCTATAAAGCCCCCTAGTTTGTGTATTGGTGCAAAAGATAATTTGGGAGAGGTTAAGGGAAAGGAATGATGTTTGGTGGCCTTGAAAGCTTTGGAAGGGAGGGGGTTGCCAGTTATGAAATAAAATTGTTATTTTTTTAAGATATGATATATATGCAAAAGACGTTGCGAGATATAGTAAGAAAAGTGTTTCTGACTGAGGTTAGGTACTGTGTGATTGACTTGTATGTGGGGAAAAAGAATACTTATTAGAAAATTAGATAACTTTAGAAATATTTCTTTGCAAATTAATGTGTAAAAAGCCTATGGTTATCGTACCTTAAACAAACACACGTGAGCACAGTTAGTCCACGGGATTCAGAGTGAGAGTGAACAGCGTAATAGTAACAAAAAATGTGACAATGAGGGGAAACTATGTCATTCAAACGTTAACCATATAAATTACTGTAACACTAACCGAGCGTCCACATACATATTCCAATCAATTTATGATAACCATTTTAGGGTTGGTTAGAATCGGTTATATATCTACGTTAGTTTTTGACTCAAATGAAAAGAACTTAACTCATACATAATGAAATGGATAGTTTTATCATTTCATAAGAAAAATACTCGAAAAACTAATAAATTCAGGAAAACTTTGCTTATTAGGCAAATCGTGCCTTGCATACTAGGCCAGCAAGTACGCTCTGTCTACTAGGTACGATATATATATATATATATATATATATATATATATATATATATATATGTCGTACCTAATAGCCAGAACGCACTTCTCAGCCTACTATTCAAGGCCCGATTTGCCTAATAAGCCAAGTTTTCATGAATTAATGTTTTTTCGTCTACCTAACCTACCTAACCTAACCTAACCAAGCTTTTTTTGGCTACCTAACCTAACCTTACATATTTATTTAGGTTAGGTTAGGTTAGGTAGGGTTGGTTAGGTTCGGTCATATATCTACGTTAATTTTAACTCCAATAAAAAAAAATTGACCTCATACATAGAGAAAAGGGTTGCTTTATCATTTCATAAGAAAAAAATTATAGTAAATATATTAATTCAGGAAAACTTGGCTTATTAGGCAAATCGGGCCTTGAATAGTAGGCTGAGAAGTGAGTTCTGGCTACTAGGTACGACATATGTCTATATATATATATATATATATATATATATATATATATATATATATATATGTCGTACCTAATAGCCAGAACGCACTTCTATGCCTACTATTCAAGGCCCGATTTGCCTAATAAGCCAAGTTTTCATAAATTAATATATTTTCTCTAATTTTTTTCTTATGAAATGATAAAGCTACCCATTTCATTATGTATGAGGTCAATTTTTTTTTATTGGAGTTAAAAATAACGTAGATATATGACCGAACCTAACCAACCCTACCTAACCTAACCTAACCTATCTTTATAGGTTAGGTTAGGTTAGGTAGCCGAAAAAGTTAGGTTAGGTTAGGTTAGGTAGGTTAGGTAGTCGAAAAACAATTAATTCATGAAAACTTGGCTTATTAGGCAAATCGGGCCTTGAATAGTAGGCATAGAAGTGCGTTCTGGCTATTAGGTACGACATATATATATATATATATATATATATATATATATATATATATATATATATATATATATATATATATATATATATATATATATATATATGTATGTCGTTCCTAGTAGCCAGAACGCACTTCTCGGCCTACTATTCAAGGCCCGATTTGCCTAATAAGCCAAGTTTTCCTGAATTAATATATTTTTTCTAATTTTTTTCTTATGAAATGATAAAGCTACCCATTTCATTATGTATGAGGTCAATTTTTTTTTATTAGAGTTAAAAATATCGTAGATATATGACCGAACCTAACCAACCCTACCTAACCTAACCTAACCTATCTTTATAGGTTAGGTTAGGATAGGTAGCGGAAAAAGGTAGGTTAGGTTAGGTAGGTTAGGTTGCCGAAAAACAATTAATTCATGAAAACTTGGCTTATTAGGCAAATCAGGCCTTGCATAGTAGGCTGAGAAGTGCGTTCTGGCTACTAGGTACGACATATACATATATATATATATATATATATATATATATATATATATATATATATATATATATATATATATATATATATATATATGTCGTACCTAGTAGCCAGAACTCACTTCTCAGCCTACTATGCAAGGCCTGATTTGCCTAATAAGCCAAGTTTTCATGAATTAATTGTTTTTCGACGACCTAACCTACCTAACCTA
The DNA here is from genome assembly GCF_040958095.1 of Procambarus clarkii. Lineage (NCBI taxonomy): Eukaryota > Metazoa > Arthropoda > Malacostraca > Decapoda > Cambaridae > Procambarus > Procambarus clarkii. The sequence continues at coordinate 309,385 of NW_027189217.1, read as the reverse complement.
ACCTAACCTAACTTTTTCGGCTACCTAACCTAACCTAACCTATAAAGATAGGTTAGGTTAGGTTAGGTAGGGTTGGTTAGGTTCGGTCATATATCTACTTTAATTTTATCTCCAATAAAAAACAATTGACCTCATACATAATGAAATAGGTAGCTTTATCATTTCATAAGAAAAAAATTAGAGAAAATATATTAATTCAGGAATACTTGGCTTATTAGGCAAATCGGGCCTTGCATATTAGGCTGAGAAGTGAGTTCTGGCTACTAGGTACGACATATATATATATATATATATATATATATATATATATATATATATATATATTTATATATATATATTTTTTTTAATATGTTATATTTATAAATATATATGTATATTTAAATATTGATATATACCTGTGGGTCCAGGAGGCCATCTGTGTCCCCTCAGTTGGTCTCCCTTATCACAGTTTGTGTCTATGGATGTGTGTCTGTGTGTGAGTGTGTTTATCCCTGTGAGTGTCCGGGTGAGTGTGAGTGCCCCTGTGAGTGTCCGTGTGCGTGTGTGTCCGGTTATACCTGTGGATCCACGAGGCCATCTGTGTCCCCTCAGATGGTCTCCCTTATCACAGTCTATGGGTGTGTGTGTGTGAGTATGAGTGTCCCTGTGAGTGATCGGGTGAGGGTGTGTGTGTGAGTGTCCGGGTTTATGTGAGGTTTGGTTCCAGGAAACATCCTCCCCCCCCCCCATCCCATATCTCCTAACTATTCCCACCGTGGGTTCGAATCCCAGGTGATTAGACCTGCCCTAGGTCAATGGATCCAAGGTATCCATCCGTGGGCCCAACGTATTTCACCCCTTTCCCACTTTCCAAGGGCCAGGTCAATTCCAGCTATCCAGGGAACCTGTCGAAACAGAGGCAGCTACAGGAGGGGACACACAAATATTTGTGCCCTGCAGTTACACACCCGTTCCGACAGGCTCGATCGCAATCTATGCAGATGAGAACACGTTCTCTTCCGACTAGACTACGCTGGAGTCGCTGTATGTGTCAAATTTGGATCCTTTATTTATAGTTAGTATTTTTGGTGTATTAATTGATTTGTTTTAATTTTATAATGATTTAGGTAGAGTGATTTAAGGGGTTGGGAGGGGGCGGGTTGCGTGTGTAGTGGATTGTACGAGAACGTGGTTGGTTAGTATTTATCTAGTTGTGTTCACCTAGTTGTGCTTGCGAGGGTTGAGCTCTACTCTTTCGGCCCGCCTCTCAACTGTCAATCAATCAATTATTAATAACTAATAAAAAAAATCCACACACACAGACACACACACCCAGGAAGCAGCCCGTAACAGCTGACTAACGCCCAGGTACATATTTACTGCTAGGTAATAGAGGGCATCAGAATAATAGAAACTCTGCTGATTTCCGTTTGTGCCATCACCGGGGGATCGAATGAGCTAGGATTACGAGTCGAGAGCGACGTCCACTCAGCTATAAAGCCCCCTAGTTTGTGTATTGGTGCAAAAGATAATTTGGGAGAGGTTAAGGGAAAGGAATGATGTTTGGTGGCCTTGAAAGCTTTGGAAGGGAGGGGGTTGCCAGTTATGAAATAAAATTGTTATTTTTTTAAGATATGATATATATGCAAAAGACGTTGCGAGATATAGTAAGAAAAGTGTTTCTGACTGAGGTTAGGTACTGTGTGATTGACTTGTATGTGGGGAAAAAGAATACTTATTAGAAAATTAGATAATCTTTAGAAATATTTCTTTGCAAATTAATGTGTAAAAAGCCTATGGTTATCGTACCTTAAACAAACACACGTGAGCACAGTTAGTCCACGGGATTCAGAGTGAGAGTGAACAGCGTAATAGTAACAAAAAATGTGACAATGAGGGGAAACTATGTCATTCAAACGTTAACCATATAAATTACTGTAACACTAACCGAGCGTCCACATACATATTCCAATCAATTTATGATAACCATTTTAGGGTTGGTTAGAATCGGTTATATATCTACGTTAGTTTTTGACTCAAATGAAAAGAACTTAACTCATACATAATGAAATGGATAGTTTTATCATTTCATAAGAAAAATACTCGAAAAACTAATAAATTCAGGAAAACTTTGCTTATTAGGCAAATCGTGCCGTGCATACTAGGCCAGCAAGTACGCTCTGTCTACTAGGTACGATATATATATATATATATATATATATATATATATATATATATATATATATATATATATATATATATATATATATATATATATATATATATATATATATATATATATATATGTCGTTCCTAGTAGCCAGAACGCACTTCTCGGCCTACTATTCAAGGCCCGATTTGCCTAATAAGCCAAGTTTTCCTGAATTAATATATTTTTTCTAATTTTTTTCTTATGAAATGATAAAGCTACCCATTTCATTATGTATGAGGTCAATTTTTTTTTATTAGAGTTAAAAATATCGTAGATATATGACCGAACCAAACCAACCCTACCTAACCTAACCTAACCTATCTTTATAGGTTAGGTTAGGATAGGTAGCGGAAAAAGGTAGGTTAGGTTAGGTAGGTTAGGTTGCCGAAAAACAATTAATTTATGAAAAATTGGCTTATTAGGCAAATCAGGCCTTGCATAGTAGGCTGAGAAGTGCGTTCTGGCTACTAGGTACGACATATATATATATATATATATATATATATATATATATATATATATATATATATATATATATATATATATATATATATATATATATATATATATATATATATATTTATATATATATATATTTTTTAATATGTTATATTTATAAATATATATGTATATTTAAATATTGATATATACCTGTGGGTCCAGGAGGCCATCTGTGTCCCCTCAGTTGGTCTCCCTTATCACAGTTTGTGTCTATGGATGTGTGTCTGTGTGTGAGTGTGTTTATCCCTGTGAGTGTCCGGGTGAGTGTGAGTGCCCCTGTGAGTGTCCGTGTGCGTGTGTGTCCGGTTATACCTGTGGATCCACGAGGCCATCTGTGTCCCCTCAGATGGTCTCCCTTATCACAGTCTATGGGTGTGTGTGTGTGAGTATGAGTGTCCCTGTGAGTGTTCGGGTGAGGGTGTGTGTGTGAGTGTCCGGGTTTATGTGAGGTTTGGTTCCAGGAAACATCCTCCCCCCCCCCTCCCCATATCTCCTCCCTATTCCCACCGTGGGTTCGAATCCCAGGTGATTAGACCTGCCCTAGGTCAATGGATCCAAGGTATCCATCCGTGGGCCCAACGTATTTCACCCCTTTCCCACTTTCCAAGGGCCAGGTCAATTCCAGCTATCCAGGGAACCTGTCGAAACAGAGGCAGCTACAGGAGGGGACACACAAATATTTGTGCCCTGCAGTTACACACCCGTTCCGACAGGCTCGATCGCAATCTATGCAGATGAGAACACGTTCTCTTCCGACTAGACTACGCTGGAGTCGCTGTATGTGTCAAATTTGGATCCTTTATTTATAGTTAGTATTTTTGGTGTATTCATTGATTTGTTTTAATTTTTTAATGATTTAGGTAGAATGATTTAAGGGGTTGGGAGGGGGCGGGATGCGTGTGTAGTGGATTGTACGAGAACGTGGTTGGTTAGTATTTATCTAGTTGTGTTCACCTAGTTGTGCTTGCGAGGGTTGAGCTCTACTCTTTCGGCCCGCCTCTCAACTGTCAATCAATCAATTATTAATAACTAATAAAAAAAATCCACACACACAGACACACACACCCAGGAAGCAGCCCGTAACAGCTGACTAACGCCCAGGTACATATTTACTGCTAGGTAATAGAGGGCATCAGAATAATAGAAACTCTGCTGATTTCCGTTTGTGCCATCACCGGGGGATCGAATGAGCTAGGATTACGAGTCGAGAGCGACGTCCACTCAGCTATAAAGCCCCCTAGTTTGTGTATTGGTGCAAAAGATAATTTGGGAGAGGTTAAGGGAAAGGAATGATGTTTGGTGGCCTTGAAAGCTTTGGAAGGGAGGGGGTTGCCAGTTATGAAATAAAATTGTTATTTTTTTAAGATATGATATATATGCAAAAGACGTTGCGAGATATAGTAAGAAAAGTGTTTCTGACTGAGGTTAGGTACTGTGTGATTGACTTGTATGTGGGGAAAAAGAATACTTATTAGAAAATTAGATAATCTTTAGAAATATTTCTTTGCAAATTAATGTGTAAAAAGCCTATGGTTATCGTACCTTAAACAAACACACGTGAGCACAGTTAGTCCACGGGATTCAGAGTGAGAGTGAACAGCGTAATAGTAACAAAAAATGTGACAATGAGGGGAAACTATGTCATTCAAACGTTAACCATATAAATTACTGTAACACTAACCGAGCGTCCACA
>NW_027189217.1:0-2500 GCF_040958095.1 Procambarus clarkii | reverse complement strand
ATCTGTGTCCCCTCAGATGGTCTCCCTTATCACAGTCTATGGGTGTGTGTGTGTGAGTATGAGTGTCCCTGTGAGTGTTCGGGTGAGGGTGTGTGTGTGAGTGTCCGGGTTTATGTGAGGTTTGGTTCCAGGAAACATCCTTCCCACCCCCCCTCCCCATATCTCCTCCCTTATTTCCACCGAGGGTTCGAATCCCAGGTGATTAGACCTGCCCAAGGTCAATGGATCCAAGGTATCCATCCGTGGGCCCAACGGATTTCACCCCTTCCCCACTTTCCAAGGGCCAGGTCAATTCCAGCTATCCAGGGAACCTGTCGAAACAGAGGCAGCTACAGGAGGGGACACACAAATATTTGTGCCCTGCAGTTACACACCCGTTTCGACAGGCTCGATCGCAATCTATCCAGATGAGAACACGTTCTCTTCCGAATAGACTACGCTGGAGTCGCTGTATGTGTCAAATTTGGTTCCTTTATTTATAGTTAGTGTTTTTGGTGTATTAATTGATTTGTTTTAATTTTTTAATGATTTAGGTGGAGTGATTTAAGGAGTTGTGGGGGGGGGGTGGGGCGGGTTGCGTGTGTAGTAGATTGTACGAGAACGTGGTTGGTTAGTATTTATCTAGTTGTGTTCACCTAGTTGTGCTTGCGAGGGTTGAGCTCTACTCTTTCGGCCCGCCTCTCAACTGTCAATCAATCAATTATTAATAACTAATAAAAAAAATCCACACACAGACACACACCCAGGAAGCAGCCCGTAACAGCTGACTAACGCCCAGGTACATATTTACTGCTAGGTAATAGAGGGCATCAGAATAATAGAAACTATGCTGATTTCCGTTTGTGCCATCACCGGGGGATCGAATGAGCTAGGATTACGAGTCGAGAGCGACGTCCACTCAGCTATAAAGCCCCCTAGTTTGTGTATTGGTGCAAAAGATAATTTGGGAGAGGTTAAGGGAAAGGAATGATGTTTGGTGGCCTTGAAAGCTTTGGAAGGGAGGGGGTTGCCAGTTATGAAATAAAATTGTTATTTTTTTAAGATATGATATATATGCAAAAGACGTTGCGAAATATAGTAAGAAAAGTGTTTCTGACTGAGGTTAGGTACTGTGTGATTGACTTGTATGTGAGGAAAAAGAATACTTATTAGAAAATTAGATAATCTTTAGAAATATTTCTTTGCAAATAGTTGCAAATTACTGTGTAAAAAGCCTATGGTTATCGTACCTTAAACAAACACACGTGAGCACAATTAGTCCACGGGATTCAGAGTGAGAGTGAACAGCGTAATAGTAACAAAAAATGTGACAATGAGGGGAAACTATGTCATTCAAACGTTAACCATATAAATTACTGTAACACTAACCGAGCGTCCACATACATATTCCAATCAATTTATGATAACCATTTTAGGGTTGGTTAGAATCGGTTATATATCTATGTTAGTTTTTGACTCAAATGAAAAGAACTTAACTCATACATAATGAAATGGATAGTTTTATCATTTCATAAGAAAAATACTCGAAAAACCAATAAATTCAGGAAAACTTTGGTTATTAGGCAAATCGTGCCTTGCATACTAGGCCAGGAAGTACGCTCTGTCTACTAGGTACGATATATATATATATATATATATATTATATATATATATATATATATATATATATATATATATATATATATATATATATATATACATATATATATATATATATATATATATATATATATATATATATATATATTATATATATATATATGTATAGAAATCTATATATATATATAGAAATCATCGATAGATACAGCGATAGCAGACGGCTTGACGATTGCGAGGCACTGCACATTAAGAAGTCAACACCAGCAATCAACAGCCAATTAATGCACAACTATATTCTACCCACCTCAAGACTCCGCTCCAATATAGAAGCATCAAGAAATATGGACCAATTGGCTTTCTACAATCACTTCCATTTCAATACCCATTGTTTCGTGTTCTGTCTTGTTTTGATTAAATTAATACCCTATTAAATACCACCTCACCCCATCCACCTCACTCAAAAGTAGATATAAACAAATCGGAGATATGTAAGTTCCATTCAGTTGTGTATGTGTAAAGTCTTTGAAAATGTAATAAGTTTTACGAAACGCGCTCAAGTGTTGCGTCAGACTAGAAATAAAAATGAATTTTGGAGAATTGATTTTTGAATTACCTCCAACAGTGAAAAGAAATGTACGAAAGATTGAGAAAATTCGTGTTAGAATTATTAATCTTACTTTTTCGGTCATATTTAATAATATATGTCTACAGGAAAGACTGCTACGAAAATATACTAATATATATATATATATATATATATATATATATATATATATATATATATATATTATATATATATATATATATGTCGTACCTAGTAGCCAGAACGCACTTCTGAGCCTTCTATGCAAGGCCCGATTTGCCTAATAAGCCAAGTTTTCATGAATTATTAATTTTCTCT